>NW_006239732.1:95523-99695 GCF_000226075.1 Solanum tuberosum
CATCATTTGCCAAATCCAAGCGCCAAATTAATTATGTTATTTAACTAACATTCTGAATTAATTTATAAGAGAAAAGAAATGAATTAACAAGATTGATTAATATTATCAATCAATCACATCATTTGCCAAATCCAAATCCAAAGTCGAGCGAGCGACGACGACGGCGCGAGGGGGCACCTTCTTCTTAACCCTTTAAAAACTAAAAGAAATGTTTCCTAATATAAGGACAATAATTTCCTTTCTTCTACCAATATGGTAAAAATGACTTTGCATTTGCACTTTGCAATGACTTTTCATTTTCCCTCCAAAATTGGTTCCCCCACTTTCATTGGTTCTTTCTCTTTCCATTTTCTCTTTTTTATTTCTCATTCACACCTTGCGAAACCCAACAAGTAGTACATCTGAGAGTACGCGGGGAGGAAATTCTTGAAGAAGCTCTTATCTTTACTATCACTCATCTCGAATCTATGCTCTCCAACTCGAACAATGACTCGATTAAGGTTCAAATTACTGAAACCTTAAGCCAACCTATTCACAAGACTGCATCAAGGATGGGAGCTAGGAAATACATATCCACCTATGAAAACAATGATGCACACGACAATTTGCTTTTGAAATTTGCAAAATTGGATTTCAACATGCTACAAAAGATGCACCAAAGAGAGCTTAGTGAGTTTACAAGGTATAAAGATATCTATATAATTTGATCTATGTATGTACTTACTTCATATATGATACGATTATATATTATTTAAATCGTCGATCTTATGATATAGGTGGTGGAAAGATTTGGATTTTGCAAACAAATTGTCATATGTAGGAGACAGATTGGTTGAGTGTTACTTTTGGATACTAGGAACGTATTTTGAGCCTAACTATAATCGTGCTAGAACAATGATGACTAAAGTACTAAAGATGAGCTCTATTATTGATGATACATATGATGCTTATGGAACACTTGATGAACTTGCACCTTTCACCGATGCAATCCAAAGGTATAAAACACAAACTTTATAAGTAAATTAACTTTCTTTTACAATCCCTCATTAATGAATATGAAAAATTAAACATGTATTTATGTTGTTATTGTGAAATTAATGTACAAGACATAAATTAAATCGATTTGTTTGTAATTTTCAGATGGGATATCACTGCAATCGAGCCATATCTGAGACCTGCTTATGAAGCCCTTCTAGACGTTTATAGTGAAATGGAACAAGTATTGACCAAAGAATGTAAATCAGACCGTGTATACTATGCAAAACAAGAGGTAATATTATTGCTTAACCAACCACATAAATATGTTAGTTAAGTAATATGCGGAATTTTAGTAGTCAATTGGATGGTTGTCTGAATTTTTCCACGTTGTAATGAATTCCCTTTAACCACTTCTCATTCCCCACCCCTATGTATAATTCAAGAAAATAAATGAATACTTTTGCGACTTAATTATTATCTAGCTAACAATACTTCTAATTAATTCTTTTTAGATGAAGAATTTGGCGAGTGCCTATTTTAAGGAAGCCCAATGGTCAGATGGTGGCTGTATTCCAAAATGTGAAGAGCACTTGGAGAATGCACTTGTAAGCTCTGGCTGTCTTATGGCAACCGCTTCTTCCTTGGTTGGTTTGGAGGAATTTTAATGTAGTTTTTTGAATATTTAAATTATAATTTTAAAATATTAAATTAATATAATTCACTTTTTAACTCTTTAAGCTTATTCAAATTGACATTCAAAAAGTGAAATATGACATGTAATAGGGGATTGTGAGGGGGGGGGGGGGGGGGGGGGAAATGAAAGGGGGGGTGTGGGGGGGGGGGGGGGGGGAGGGAGTAATTCTTCCACACGACAAATATACAAAATATATACACTAATATGTATCAACAATATATATTATATATTAATATACAAAACACATGTATTTGTTAGCTACAATTTTCTTGAATGGCTATTTATCTCAATTTCTCCATCTCATAATCCATATACGTAGTAAGTTCTTAATAGCATGAAAAACAAAATATATAGAACAGTTCGGATTTGCTTCAAATATACCTCCATAAGCATAGAGATGGAATAAATTGTATATAGTGGATTTATATTAAATTGACTTAAGAATTAACTAAGAATCTTACAATATGATAAAAGGAAATGCTAAAACTATAGTAGTTTAGTTATACCGAAGATGTTGATATTTATTTCATGTAGGCTGAACAAGAAAGAGGACATGTAGCTTCAATTATTGAATGCTACATGAAAGAATATGGAGCTTCAAAGCAAGAGGCATACATGAAGTACCATAAAGAAGTCATCAATGGATGAAAGGATATAAACAAATTAAAGAACTTCTCTGTCCTACTAAAGTACCAATATTTGTCCTTGAACGAGTTTTAAATTTTGCACGTGTGATGGACATGTTGTACAAAGAAGAAGATGCATATACAAACTCCAAAGGCAAACTAAAAAATATGATTAGCTTGTTACTAGTTGAATCTATCAAAATATGAAAATCATTATGAAATTACACCATCAAGGAATTGGAGCAAAATCAGCCATACAATAAATTGAAGATCTTTTATTTATATGTGATGCATATTGTATTGTATTGTATTGCATTATTTTATAATTATATACTTTAAATAAATTGTATCATTTGTTTTGGTTTAATAGCACGTTTGGTTGATTGTATCGTGCAATAATCATTAAATTGACTAAAGTATCCTTCATTATTATAAATATCAAACTTATCGACAATTACTAAAAAAAATAATTGAAGACGATTTGTTCTTGGAAGGTTTGAATTTGATAGAATTGGGACAAGAATAAATTATGCATCCAATTAATTTAAAAGCTTCTTAATTTAATAATGTAAATTCTTTTCAAAGTAAATACATGAGTACCTCAATTAGTGTTGCCATTTTAGATTTCACGTACCTTATGTAAGGTTACCATTGTAACCTTAGTATTCTCTTGAAGTCAAGTTTTCATAAATGAACATAAATTAATTTATTTTGATTAATTAATTAAACAGTGAACATGAATTATATTAATCATTTAGTTTTCCTATGTCGGTCAAATTTATACTTTCAAGACTAATAATTCTCAAGGATAAAATAGGAAAATCTCCGCTTTCAATCATGAAACAGTTCAACAAACGGGATGATAAAAATCATATTTGAATTTTAAAAAATATTTTTTAATACTTTCAATAAAAACATTTTTGCTCTTTTCGTTCACAACTTATTCATTGAGTTAAAAAAAAAAATCATTCAACTTTTCTTTTAATTTGAATATTTTCATAACGACATTGGAAATAACTCGCACCCATTAATATTTACCCCTTTAAACCCAACTCAATTTTCAAAAAAAAAAAAAAAACTCAATCCCTTTTTTATTCCGTCATTGTGAATGTGATCGGCTGCATTTTAGAATTCTATATTTTTGTTGAATCAATTGAAAACCTTTCGCCATCGGTCACTTCTAATTTAACCTTTATATCATTTTGCTTGTTGCCTACATTTACCCTTTGACGTTTCAAGATTAAGGTATCAAAACTGTTGTTCTCCTCTATTTAAATCAAGAATAAGTTAGAAATTTTGAAGAAAAAACAAACATTTTACGATAGAATTGAATAAAATTAAGCCGATGATGGAATAAATGAGTAGGGACTGAGTGTTTTTTAGTGAGTCCGGAGCCAAAAGGGCAAAAAAATTGCCAAAAATTTCAAAAGGGCACATCATATTTTTTAAAACCAAAACGGCAAAATCGCTCCTGCCGGAGCGATTTTCCTCTGAACACATATTAACGCCGTGTACTCCGTTAAAATAAAATCGCTGCCAGGGCAGCGATTTTTTGTCTAATTTTTTTTTCTTTTTTTTCACTAAAATCGCTGGCACAAAAGCGATTTTTTAACTCTAATTTTTTTCCTCCACCTAATATCGCTGCTATGGCAGCGTTTTCATAGGGGGAAAAAAATTTGGCAGCCTTTTGTAAAAACTGTTTTTTGGAAAATCGCTGCCCTGGCAGCGTTTTCCTTAAAAAGAAAATTTTGAAAATCTTTTCTTAATTAGACTGCCTTTTCAGATTTTTTTGTTAAAAAAATTATTTTTTAATAAAAACACTGCCTTGTTTTCAAAACGAAAAACAATTTTAAAAAAATAAAAATTGAAGAGAA
>NW_006239733.1:0-11435 GCF_000226075.1 Solanum tuberosum
GCTAAAACAGTGACATTTTTATACAAATATCGAATATGTTATGTCATATGTTGTAAAATGTCATTGATTTTTATGACATATGATGAAAAGTACTGTTAAACCCAGGGGCGGACTCACGTGGGTTCGTGAACCCCCTTGGCAAAAAATTACACAGTATATATAAGGTAAATTTTCTATATTTCTGTAGATATATATATTTTGAACCCTCTCAATAAAAAAGAGAAACTGATGGTGCAGTGGCAAGTCCCCCTGAAATTAAGATTCATGTCACCAGTTTGAATCCCTGTGATATCATTTTATTTTTTTCTTTCTTAGTTTCAATTTTTTTTTAATTTTAAAAAAGTGCTAAAAGTGTGATTTTAAACCCAAAAGAATTCAAGGGTCTCATTTCTAAAGGCTTATTTACAAGTTTATACTTTTATTTTGCGAACCCCTGAACGAAAATCCTAGGTCCGCCATTGTTGGGAGCACCACCCCCGAATGGGCCCTATAGTGTACGGTTTGGATTTAGTCGGTGCTTCAATATAGGCTCCAGATATCGAGTGAAAAAAAAAAAGAGTAAGTCTTGAAAATTGTCATAGTATATTTCATGCTAATTTGAGAATTGTCATAGTAATGTTTTTTTTTTTCTAAAACATTCTATGTTAAACCATTTTTTTCCAAACCTTCATACTAGTTTCTCATAAGCTTCGTTTCTTTTCTTTTCTTTTTTGTTTGTTAGGTATCTCTAAATTTTTTGTTTACTTCAAATAAAGGATTTTACGAACTTTAAATACCATATTATATTTTGTAACAAAAGTCAAGTGAAATAAAAGAAATAAAACACAGGAATAAATGATACTCCTTCGGTCCTTCCCTGTTATGTCGGATGTGTGTATCTATTTGTTCAATTATATATAAATTTAAGTGTCTATTTGTGCAAACCCAAAATTAAAGGGTATAAATGTGAAATGAAACCAAATTAAAGGATACATTTATATATTGTGTCTTTTATATTTTGACTTAAAAATCATTTAAGTTTAACTTTAAAAAACTATTTTTTTTTCTGATCAATCCAAACGGGCTTTAAGAATTATCTTAAATTTTCCATTGGTGTGCTCTGAAAAGGAACAAAGGCGGAAAAGGAGACAGGTCGTTGGACATGCCCTTAGCCTCTTGAGTTTGGAAATTGTGTCAGATGAATGATATGAGTTTTCAGAATCCAATGGAACCTAAGTCAAACTATGTAAACTTTGGCAAATATGGAAAAATCGTTTTGGCCAGAAAATTTGGCAGAATTTAGCTAGAATGGTAAAATAACATATTTCAAAATGTTATTTTACTTTTTTAAATATCTTTACCCTTTTAACTTTAATATTTTTTAATTAAAAAATAGAAAAAAGATCAATTTATTTTAAAATAAAAAGAATATTATAAACTTCTTAAAATTCTGGCCAAATTTTCTGGCGATTTAGCATTACCCAAATATATAGTATATATTTTCATCAAACCATGTTCAAGAATAAATATAATGTTCTTTAACTTATAATGGTAAAATAATTAAGTAAAATAAAATTCATAGAGATTTACTAAAGACAAATATAGCAGCAGAATGTCAACCATAGTACATGTTATAGGACAAAATTTATTTCTGATTGCTAGAATAATAGAGTTACAAGTAGAATTAAATATGAGAACTTCTAGAAATTCTATTTCCACAAAGTTTTCTTCCTGTTCATATTTCATATTTTTCAACATATAAAATGCAGTTAATAGCAGTCTTTTTCATTTGAATAGATATATATATATAATATAATTAAATTGCAAATAACTATATGTCATTAATTAACAACTAGAAAAAAGGTTTAATGGGAACAAGAAGACTTATATCTTGTTTGGAAAGTCTGCCTATCTTGCTCCATAAATCTTGTTTTGGGAGTGAACACAAAATTACTACTATCATGTAGTAGAATTCATTATTCAAGGTATTCAAGGGTGTGATCGAATGATCAGATATAGTTTTTTAAGATAAGTGTTTAAATTTCAGTCCAAATAGATAATATTAATTGATTTGTTTTGATCTATTTTTAATTTTGATAGATAAAACTTACGATATTTATGTTAATAGTAAATAATACGTATTTAATGTAAAATAATTGAGATATGCACAAATAAAATCGGACACTAATGTGATCTGTCATTGGTGGCATTGAGTCAGCTAAAGTCAAATAGTTGCAGAAGTCTTTCATATGTTGACTTTTAAGTTTTTCTTGAAACTTAATTTAATTTAATTGTGTACATGACATAGTCTTTTAATTTGTCACTATTCCTAATCTATTTATGCCCTTTTGTTTTATTTGTTTTGTCCACCTTACTGACCAAAGCATTACCACCTGCCTCACCCATATAATTATATTTAAAAAAAATATCACATAAAATAATATTTTCATTTTACTTTTTTTATATTATTCAAAATCCATTAACTCAATTATTTCCTAGGATCCCATAAAATGAGAAATATTTTTTTTATCGAAAGTTTCTTTATTTGGGTGAATAGATCTCATCAATTCGATCACTTTTTTATGATATGTTTTGATTTTCTTCACTTAGAGACAAGGGCCAATATATGATATTAAAATAAGTGTAATATTGTAATTTTACAGGTCATCTAAAAGTTTACTGTTTCAAATGGCATAATACGTAGTATTACATACATAACTAATATTTAAATTTGATCTTAATTGGCAAGTAAATATTTCAACTTTTAAGTATGTATATTTATACACTTCAACATGTTTTTATTGTGTCAGTTGAACATTCTAACTTACAAAATGATTATCTAGACACCTTTAAAATTTATGTATTACACATTAGCGTTGGGTGTTCACAATACACAGTGATAATGGATTGGAATGTTTAGTAGTTAGTTGAGATCAAATTGAAATATCCAAATGTGCACTCCCAAAATTGAAATACTTGCTTGTCAGCTGACACCAAATTTAAGTATTTATTTATATATTACGCGGTTTCACACAAGTGCTTAGAAAAGACTAGTCTATAACTTTATACTAGTGAACTTAAAATAAAATAAAATAAAAAAACTAGATCTCAATTATCCTATTCTTAATGCTAATGGTTTTCTAGCTAGGTCAGAAAACAAACCCCATTAAAATTTCTAATAGTGTCAACTAATAATAATACGTCAAAGTCAAACCATCTTCTGATTTCTAAACATTAAATTTATATAGTATTTTGAGAAATTATATTCTTTTTCTACTTTTATATATTACTAATACTTATTCTTTTTCCACTATGTAACATGCTGAAGATACGTTCGAACACAATAAATAAATTAGCCAGATGAAATCATTGGGGAATTATTGTTATTAAGCATGTTTTAATTCTTAATTAATCATATTATCTAGAAGATTGTATTGTTTGTCTGCACTTTTTTTTTTTTTCAAACTTCTTAAACATTTTTATTAAACCTCTCTTTACTAACAGGGCACTTGGCGTGGGAATTATTTTTTATTTAAAAAAAAAAAACATAATTTAGTGATCCTAAAATATTCTTTATTTTACTTGTGTTTTTTCTTTATATAAAGGTTCATGTTTACCAAGTTTGGCATGGTTTTAATTTTATGTGATCAGTTAGAACTTACGTTTCTCAAATATACCCATATAATTTATTGTTCTATTTAATTTTTTGATTTACCACCCGAGCCCACATTGGGGGCCGTTCAAATTTAAATCGCTCTCTACAGGGGTGGAGCCCTAGATCTCTGGTTAAGGATGAAATAATTTTGCGCACTGCTGCACCACAACCTTTCTTGGTTAATTTATGGTTCTATTGGTAACAAGATTATTAATTTATCGCCATGGCTTGTAGAAAATAATAAATGTTAGTGCATCATAGTTGGGAAGGAACGTGATGGCTCGATACGAATATTGTCTAAATTTAGGTATATTATTGCAAATTTCAATAATGTTTTCAATGTTGAATAAATATTATTGAAACTGTTTGATATTGCTGAAAAGGTCACCATAACCAACAAAATCGAAATAATAGATTTGTCTGAACGTAAGACATGAGACTTTTTTAAAAAAATAATAAAGGAGCTTTCGCAACACCGAAATTGATTTTTTTTTATAAAAAAGATATGAGATTGAAAAGGCAGCATAAATATCCAATAATCTAATTCTTGAGCTTCTAAGATTACTAAAAAATAACGTTATTGGGGAAATTTCTTAAAATACGAACAATGATGTGACCTAGTGGTCAATAAAATGGTTGAGAATCCTAAGATCTCAGGTTCAAAATTCAGTGGAGACAAAAAAAACACAAAGTAATTTTTTCCATTTGTCATTACCTTGAGTTGTAACTACTGGTTCCCGTCGTTATAGAAAAGCCAACGGGGAAAAATTTTGGGCCATAAAACTTTTTGGTAGTATTTTGAAATTCCCAATCTAGTCCAGATTTGGACGAAAACGGAGTCAGTGAGGTCTAGGGAAATCTGGTAACAAACAGGAGATCAAATTATGAATTTGATCATATGAGTAGATAGCAAAGACGTTAAGGAACCCGTACGACTTTATGGAATCAAATTCGGGTGAGTAGAACTCCCGAAACTGATCTTAGCGTGAACGAGTATTTTCTAAGTGTCGTGTGATGAAGGTGTGTTGTGAAATGATGGAACTCATAATTTAGCTCTTTGTTTCTGTACAAGCCACCATGGCGGGATTATTTCCGCCACAGCGGGGCCGCTATAGCGGGATTAGGGCCACCATAGCGGGACAAACGCGACTTAAATCGGAAATAAACCCTAAAACGTCATTATTCTGCAAGTTTCGACTTTGAGAGCTTAGGAACAAACCCATGTGTTTTCTTGACAACTTTTCACCATTCTTGAGGCTAAAGGTAAGATTTTCACTCCCTGAATCCATTTTTCGATTCGTAGAACTTAGTTTCTTGAGTAATTATTGACGGGGGAGGGTTTTGATTTGAGATCTGGGTATGGGGATCAAGGGTTCGACCTAGGGTTGGTTTGATTGATTATAATCCAGGTATTTAGGTCTTGTTTATTGATCCTCACGTTTGTAGACCAAGAACAAGTGAAAAAAATCCGAAAAGGAAAGAATCAATTTTCTCAGGGGATTCAAGCTTTGTTCGAGATAGGTGATGGTTGTGATTTCATGTTTGTGTGATATATATTTGTACTTTCTTCATCTTATTGCATGTATGTATGCGAACGTTGCATTATTGATCACACTAATTGTAAATGAGTATGAACGCATATCTGTATGCCATAAATCACCTCTTAATTGTATGATTATGAGAACGTATATTGTGATTGATTGTGGTATGTTGAATGGAACGGGTGTCATGATCTGACACACTAACTTGGAACGGGTGTCACGATCCGGCACATTAACTATTTGGGTATGGGTTCCGTGAGAGGACCAATGACTTGTTATACATATGCCTATTGTTGAGAATAAGGAATTGTACATTGATCCTGAAATGATATTGCTATTGTCATATGTTTGATGTGTGCATGCTTATGATGTTGTAATGACTTGCTTATATTGCACTTAGTGGGATAGCATCGTGATCCTATTATTGAAGAAGAAGGAAACTGACGATTGGAACATGTCCAACGAAGCTGACTGACGTATCTACTGCAAGTGTTGATGAAGAAGGAAGTTGACAATTGGAACATGTCAAAGGAACAGGTCCAACGAAGTTGACTGGCGAGTTTACAACACTGTTGTAGAATTAGAGTCGCACTAGGATTAGACTACTTATATCTATTAAGATTATATTATGATTAGGATTAGATTACGACTAGGATTATATTACGACTAGGATTAGATTATTTATAATTGCACTATTATTATTATTATTATAGTAGTAATAGGTATTGTAGTAGGACTCTAAGTTTGTAACTCAACATTATTTTCATCAATACAATCCTTGATTTCTCCATATTTACGTGAGATTTCTACATTTTATTAGAGCTTAAAGCTTTTCCGCACTCTTAGTATTGATAAAAAAAAAAACCACACGTTGCAATGAACACTTCCCCTTTGTTGAAGAAGAAGGAAGCTGACGATTCGAACATGTCAAAGGAACAGATCCAACGAAGCTGACTAACGTATCTACAACAAGTGTTGATGAAGAAGGAAGCTGACAATTGGAACATGTCAAAGGAACATGTCCAACGAAGCTGACTGACGAGTTTACAACACTGTTGTAGAATTAGAGTCGCACTAAGATTAGACTACTTATATCTATTAGGATAATATTACGATTAGGATTAGATTACGACTAGGATTAGATTATTTATAATTGCTTTATTATTATTATTATAGTAGTAATATGTATTGTAGTAGGACTCTAAGTATAGTTAACTTAGGACTCTACAATTCTCTCCTATATAAGAAACTTGTAACTCAACATTATTTTCATCAATACAATCCTTAATTTCTCCATATTTATGTGAGATTTCTACACCTACCAGTACACTGTGGTTGTGTACTGATACTGCACTTGCTCTCCCATAAATGAGAATCCTTCTGCACATCATGAAGAGATTGAGGAGAATATGGAAGTTGAGAATGATGAGGATGTTGGACAAGAGAAAGAGGTGCAGGCTGAGACTACAAGTATTCCTCCCTTAGACCCAATGTTAGCTCAATAAATTATGTCATTCCTAAAAGGATTGGTTGGTCC
Source organism: Solanum tuberosum (assembly GCF_000226075.1). Lineage (NCBI taxonomy): Eukaryota > Viridiplantae > Streptophyta > Magnoliopsida > Solanales > Solanaceae > Solanum > Solanum tuberosum. The sequence continues at coordinate 6,713 of NW_006239733.1, forward strand.
TAGAGTTCTTCCCAAAATTCAGGCAACTCAAGCTCCCGCCAATCCCCATATTGCTATCATTGTCCCCAAGGTGGGTGGAATTGTAGGTACTGATACATTCTTTCGTCCCTTGCTAGGCCCCGTTATGACTGGTAATGAGCATGAGATGTTGACTAAGTTCTTGAAATTGAAATCGTTTGTGTTTCATGGTTTTGAGAGTGAGGATGCCTATGAGTTCATTCTAGATTGTTATGAGAAGTTTCATAAGTTGGGAATTGGCAATCAGCATGGAGTAGAGTTTGTAACTTTTCAACTTCAGGGCGAGGCTAAGCAGTGGTGGAGAGCTTATGTGGAATGAAAATCTTCAACTTTGCCCCCACTCACTTAGACCCAGTTCCATGCTCTGTTCTTGGAAAAATATGTGCCCTGTACTTTGAGAGATCGTAAGAAGGATGATTTCATGGCTTTGGAGCAATGTGGTATGTCTGTGGCTGCTTATGAGGCCAAGTTTCATGCTTTGTCTAGATATGCTACATAATTGGTGATTACTGAGGAAGAAAGGATTCGTCTATTTGTTAAGGGACTTAATTATGAGTTACAGGTATTGTCTGTGCACTTGACTTCTGCAGGAAAAAGTTTTAATGAGGTAATATATTTTGTGAAGAAAGTGGAGGGGGTGAGGCGAGACGGTAATTAGGTAGGCCAACACTTGCGGCCCGACCAATTCAGTATGTCATGCCCATTTCTACAGGTAATTACTCGGGAACTCCACCTCATAATTTGATTTAGGATAGCCAGGGAGTCGCACCTTCGGCGGGTAGCATACCATATTTTGATCGTACTTGTTACAACTGTGAAGAACCTGCGCATATGAGGAGAGATTGTCCCCACCTGCACATGACAGATTCCGCACAACAGCATACTAGATCAGTGGTACCCGCGAGAAATGGTAATAATGGTCGAAAGTGTCCACAAGGTGGGGGAAGAGGAAATCAGCGAGGCCATGAAGGTCGGGGAAATGGTAAGGCAGGCAGAGGTTTAGTGCAGTCAGGCAGGGAAGTCCCCCATTATGATGACGGGGCTTAGTGTGATGCCTTTCCGGGCAAGATCGAGGCAGAGACGTCTGATGCGGTGATCACATGTACTATTCTTGTATGTGATCGGATGGCTAATGTGTTATTTGATCTGAGTTCTACTTATTCTTATATGTCCATGCGATTTGCCACATAATTTGATATGATTTGTGATATACTTGATGCTCCCATCCATATTTCTACCCCAGTTGAAGAGTTGGTCAAGTCACCCATGTCTATTGTGCTTATCCTATCTTGTTTATGAGTTTTCAGACTTGGGCTGATTAGGAGATTTTGGATATGACTGACTTTGATATAATATTAGGCATGACTTGGTTGTCCCCTTATTATGTTGTGCTTAATTGTAAAATGAAATATGTGACTCTAGAGATCCCTGGTAGGAAAAAATTAGAGTGGAAAGGGGTGTACAAGCCTAAGCCAGCTAAAATCATATCCTCCATTAGGGCTAGGAAACTGGTAGGGCAGGGTTGTTTGGCTTATTTGGCTCACATTCAGGATGTTGATGTTGAGTCTCCCTCTAATGAGTCTATTCCCGTGGTGTCAGAATTTAGAGAAGTGTTTTCTACTGATTTGCCTGGTATGCCTCCAGATAGAAATATAGATTTTTGCATTGATTTGGAACCTGATACTCGTCCCATTTCCATCCCTCCATATTGTATGGCTCCGGCAAAATTAAGCAAGCTGAAGGTCTAATCCAAGCACTTATTGATAAATGATTCATCCATCCTAGTGTTTCCCCATGGGATGCCCCAGTTTTGTTTGTTAAGAAAAAAGATGGCAGTATGAGAATGTGCATATACTATCGTCAATTGAATAGGGTCACCATTCAAAATAAGTATCCATTGCCTTGGATAGATGATCTTTTTGACCAATTACAGGGTTCATCAATTTTCTATAAGATTGATTTAAGGTCTGGTTATCATCAGTTAAAGATTAGGCCTGGGAATATACCAAAAACGACATTTAGGACCCATTATGGGCATTATGAGTTCCTAGTCATGTCGTTCGGGTTAACAAATGTGCCTGCACCTTTCATGAGTTTGATGAATGGTGTGTTCAAACCCTTTCTTGACTCGTTTGTGATAGTATTCATTGATGACATTCTGGTTTATTCGAAAAGTGAGGAAGAACATGCCCATCATCTTTGTATTGTTCTGGGTGTTCTTGGGAAACAAAAGTTGTATGTAAAATTTTCTAAGTGTTAATTTTAGTTTACTTCGGTTGCCTTTTGGGGGCATGTAGTTTCAAAAGAAGGGGTAATGGTAGATCCCCAAAAGATTGAAGCAATTAGGAATTGGGTTCAACCAAGTACTGTGACTGAAATTAGGAGTTTTGTGAGGCTCGCTAGCTACTATCGTCGGTTTGTGAAAAACTTCGCTTCTATTGCCACACACTTGACAAATTTGACCAAAAAGATACCATTTGAATGGACTGAAAAATGTGAGGAGAGCTTTCAAAAGCTCAAGACTCTTTTGACTACAACACCTATTCTTGCACTACCGATTGAAAGTGAAGATTTTGTTGTTTATTGTGATGCTTCACATTCAGGATTGGGTGCGGTGTTGATGTAGGATAAGAATGTCATAGCTTATGAATCGCGTCAGTTGAAGGTGCATGAAAGGAATTACCCAACACATGATTTAGAGTTGGCAGCGGTAGTGTTTGCTTTTAAGATTTGGCGGCATTATCTTTATGGAGTCAAGTGAGAGGTATTTACTGACCACTGTAGCCTACAACATGTATTCACTAAAAAAGATCTAAATTTGAGACAGCGAAGGTGGATAAAGTTACTCAAGGATTATGATGTGACCATCCAATACCATCCGGGTAAGGCTAATGTAGTGACGGACGCACTAAGTCAAAAAGTGGTGAGTATGGGTAGTTTAGCTTGCTTAAATGTATCCAAGCGACCTTTGGCTAAAGAAATTCAACATTTGGAGTCTAAGTTCATGTAGTTGGGCATCTCAGAAAAAGGTGAGGTGTTATGTAGCATTGAAGTAAGGACCACGTTCATTGAGGAGATCAAGTCCAAACAGTTTGAGGATGAACATTTGAAAGAGCTCAGAAATAAAACAGTGTCTGGAAAGGTACAAGAGACCACTCTCGATGCGGGAGGTATACTAAGTTTTAAAGGAATGATTTGTGTTCCTAGAGTGGGCGACTTGATTCAGAGTTTATTGACAGAATCTCACGGTTCAAGGTATTCCATACATTCAGGTGTGACTAAGATGTACCGAGATTTGAAGCGACTTTATTGGTGGCCTGGCATGAAGAAAAATATAGCTGAGTTTGTGGCTAAATGTCAAAATTGCCAACAAGTAAAATATGAACACCAAAGGCCTGCCGGCTTGCTTCAAAGAATGCCAATTCCGGAATGGAAGTGGGAAATGATAGCTATGGATTTCATGGTTGGTCTTCCCAAGACATTAGGAAAGTTTGATTCTACTTGGGTAGTGGTTGAAAAACTAAGTTAGCCCATTTTATTCCAATTAGAACAAATTATAATGCTCAGGAATTGGCTAAGGTGTATGTAAAAGAGATAGTAAGGCTGCACGGGGTACCCCTTTCTATCATCTCAGACCGTGGTACGCAGTTCACATCCAAGTTTTAGAGGAAATTACATGATAAATTGGGCACACAACTAACTTTTAGTACAACCTTCCATCCGAAGACGGATGGGCAGTCGAAGAGAACTATCCTAGTGTTAGAGGATATGTTGAGGGCATGCGTGATTGACTTTGGAGGTCATTGGGATAAATTCCTTCCCTTGTGAGAGTTTTCTTATATTAATAGTTACCACTCCAGCATTGATATGGCACCATTTGAAGCACTGTATAGGAGGGGATGTAGATCACCCATATGATGGTTTGAGGCTGGAGATGTGAAATCTTTGGGGGTTGATTTAGTGAAGGATGCTCAAGATAAAATGAGGAGTATTCAAGCTAAGATTTTAGCAACCCAAAGTAGACAGAAGAAGTATGCAGACCATAAAGTAAGAGACATGTCATTTCAAACTGGTGAGAGCATTTTTCTTAAGGTATCACCCATGAAAGGGGTAATGAGATTCGGCAAGAAGGGCAAGCTTAGTCCCCGATAAATTGTGTCATTTGAGATTTTTGACCGTGTAGGGCCAGTGGCGTATAGGTTGGCTTTACCTCCTAACCTAGGGGTGTACATGGTCGGGTTGGTTCGGATTTTTCAAATATCAAACCAAACCATTTAGGTCGGATTTTTAAATTTATAAACCAAACCAAACCAATAAAACTCGGGTTTTTCAACCTCGGGTTTTTTCGGGTTTATTCGGGTTTTTCGGGTTTTTCCGGTAAAGTATTCATACACAACATATAATTTACTTGTACTTCAAATATTTCTTTAGTCCTACCAAAATACAACTATCTAAGATGTTTCTTAAAAATATAACACAATATGATATGATTAATGACACTAAAATATCCAACAAAAATAATAATAATGAAATCGCGTAAAACAAATATTGCAAATTAACAAGTCATAATGAAAATGATCATAATTTAAAAGTACTAAATCATGCTAAAATTAAGTTTAATAAGTATTAGTTACATGACTAAATATTAAAGAAAATTAAAATTAGATTATGTATTTTAATTGTCTAAACCAATGTAAAACTAAAG
>NW_006239733.1:11800-14490 GCF_000226075.1 Solanum tuberosum
GTTTGCGGTTTGGTTCGGTTCTCGGTTCGGTTTTGTACACCCCTATCCTAACCTATCGGGAGTTCATTCGATATTTCATGTGTCCATGTTGAAGAGGTATCATGGTGACAAGGAATACATCATAAAATAAGACTCAGTTGTGTTAGACAAGAACATTTAGTATGAGGAAGAACCAGTTGCAATTCTTGATTGTGATGTTCGGAAGCTGAGGACCAAAGAGATTAAGTCTGTGAAAGTTCAATGGAAGCATCGTCCGGTTGAGGAAGTCATTTGGGAAACCGAGAAGGACATGCGAGACAAGTATCCATAGTTGTTCACCGATTCAGGTACTACTCCACTCTTGCTTTAGCATGTTTTTCCTAGTTTATCACTCGGGGACGAGTGATGGGTAAATTGGTATCTATTGTAACGACCGATTCCCGTCGTTATAGAAAATCCAACGGAGAAAAATTTTGGACAGGAAATATTTTTGGTAGTATTTTGAAATTCTCAACCTAGTCCAGATTTGGACGAAATCGGAGTCAGTGAGGTCTAGGGAAATCTGATATCAAATGGAAGATCAAATTACGAATTTGAACATATGAGTAGATAGCTAAGACGTTAAGGAACCCATACAACTCATTTGGGAAACCGAGAAGGACATGCGAGACAAGTATCCATAGTTGTTCACCGATTCAGGTACTACTCCACTCTTGCTTTAGCATGTTTTTCCTAGTTTATCACTCGGGGACGAGTGATGGGTAAATTGGTATCTATTGTAACGACCGATTCCCGTCGTTATAGAAAATCCAACGGAGAAAAATTTTGGACAGGAAATATTTTTGGTAGTATTTTGAAATTCTCAACCTAGTCCAGATTTGGACGAAATCGGAGTCAGTGAGGTCTAGGGAAATCTGATATCAAATGGAAGATCAAATTACGAATTTGAACATATGAGTAGATAGCTAAGACGTTAAGGAACCCATACAACTTTACAAAATCGAATTCGGGCGAGTAGAACTCCAGAAACTGATCTTAGCGTCAACATGTACTTTCTGAGTGTCGTCGGATGAAGGTGTGTTGTGAAATGGGGGTTTGAAACTCTTAATTTAGCTCTCTGTTTCCATGCAAGCCATCATGTCGGAATTATTCCCGCTAGGGTGGGACCGTTGTAGCGGGATTGTGGCCGCCGTAGTGGGACAGACACGACTTAAGTCGGAAATAAACCCAAAACATCATTATTCTGCAAGTTCCGACTTTGAGAGCTAAGGAACGAACTCAGGTGTTTTCTTGACGGCTTTTCACCATTCTTGAGGCTAAAGGTAAGGTTTTCACTCCCCAAATCTATTTTTCGATCGGTAGAACTTAGTTTCTTGGGTAATTATCGATGGGGAGGGTTTTGATATGAGATTTATGGTGGAAAAAGCCCTAATCTAGGTAAGGGGATCATTGGTTCGACCTAGGGTTGGTTTGATTGATTATAATCCGAGTATTTAGGTCTTGTTTATTGATCCTCGCGTTATATTGATTGTTTGTAGACCAAGAACAAGCGGGAGGAATCCAGAAAGGGAAGAATCAAGTTTCTTAGGGGATTCAAGCTTTGTTTGAGGTAGGTGATGGTTATGATTTCATGTTTGTGTGATATATATTTGTACGTGCTTCATTATATTGCATGTATGTATGCGAACATTGCATTATTGATCACACTAATCGTAAATGAGTATGAACAAATATATATATGCCATGAATCACCTCTTAATTGTATGATTGTGAGAATGTACATTGTGATTGTTATTGTGATTATGGTATGTTGAATGGAGTGAGTGTCACGTTCCTACACACTAACTGGGATCGGATGTCACGTACCGACATAATTATTAAAACGGGTGTCACGATCCGACACACTAAGTTGGAACGGGTGTCACGATCTAACACATTAACTTGGAACGGGTGTCACGATCCGGCACACTAACTGTTTAGGTATGGGTTCCGTGAGAGGACCAATGACTTGTTTTATATATGCGTATTGTTGAGAATGTAGAATTGTACATTGATCCTGAAATGATATTGATATTGTATATGTTCGGTGTATGCATGCTTATGATATTGTAATGACTTGCTTATATTGCACTTAGTGGCATAGTCGTGTGATCCTACCACTACACTGTGGTTGTGTACTGATACTGCACTTTCTCTTTCTATGTTGAGTACAGGGCATCTGGAAGCGGCTACTGACAGACCTCGTTTAGAAGATCAGTGATCGTCATCGAATTCAAGGGTGAGTCAGTTCTTCTGGGCTGCCTTCAGTTCTCCTTTTTGTTTAGTCCATCTCTTCGGACTTAGACTAGTTCTTTAGATAATTCACTTGTTTAGTTTGGGTTGTACCCACTTTCTTAGACATGTTGGTTAGAGTTTTGGTACATTGACTTTCAGGTTTTAGACGTTATTTCTGCATTGTTTTAGTATCGAATGTTAGACTTTGAGTTTATGGGAACTTCAGTTTTCTACATTTTAACCAGCTTCTGTAGCTTTAAATGCCTTAGTTTTTGGTTAAGTTCTTGGTTTTGGGTTGTAGTAATGGTTCTCCCACCGAAGAGTTAGTGTGGGTGCCAATCACGACGGTCGGAATCGTGGCACTTGGTCGTTTCTCAACCAAATTGAGTGAGTATTACTTTTATTTTCTTGAACTAAAAGTTCCGCCCTAAAGCAAA
>NW_006239733.1:19789-37027 GCF_000226075.1 Solanum tuberosum
CAATTCTTCTTTAAGAAAAAATATTTCGTATATTTTTTCTAATCTGTTTCTGATTCTAGTTTCTCTACTAGTTTTAATTTTCTAGTTGTGAAAATGTTCTTAAACTTTATTGTGTCTTACCAAGTTCTTCAAAGTTTTGTTCTAAGTATCTTAGGAATACAAGATGAACAACAGAGTTTTGGTACATTGAATTTCAAGTTCTAGGCATTTAATTCCGCAATTCGTTGTTAGACTTTGAAGTTTATGAGAACTCTACTTTATTTCTGCAGTTAAATCTGCTTACGTATCTTTAAATGGGTAGATTCATGGTTATTTGAGTTGTAGTAATAGTTCTCCCACTAGAGGGTTAGTGTGGGTGTCATTCACGACGATTGAGGTCGTGACATGGGTGAACAGAGTACTATGAAAGAAAACCTTTAAAAGTGGGGAGTAGCAAACTTTGGCATCGGCTTAAGTATAAAGGAAATCTAAAAAAATATTAGAAGTGAGGGATATTATAAAATTTGAGGAATATTAGAAGTGATCTAAAATTTCTTCAAGTAAAAATCAAATCTAAAAAACACTTTTACGTCAAGTGTATATTTCATGATACCACTACGGCATATGTATATTACATTACTCTTTCTCTCTCTCTCTCTCTCTCTCTCTCTATATATATATATATATATATATATATATAATACGTGACGTAAAAATATGATAATTTTGAGACATATGACAAATCTATGAAGATCAATGATAAGTGAAAAAGTAAAATGTCGCTACGTAATTTTAAAAGAAATGCTACGTAATATATAATCACTTTCACAGTGTTACTAAATAGTAAAGATGCAATACTACGACCTGTTATTTGAGTAACTCTCAATTTTATTATATCTATAAATCAAAAAAATTATTAACTATCATTCATTTATTCAATAATTATGAGGGTCAACAATGTTAACTAAAGATTTTAACACAGATTGATATGTTAGACAAGCCCCGAACGTTGAGTGTTGAGTGTTGAGCGTGCTTAGGGCATTTAATCGGGCGCTTAGGGCGTAACTCTTACAAAACTAAGCCTCACACTTAAATCTCGGGGTGTTTTATAGAGCTACACCCCAAGGCGAGTCCCAACAGAGTCTTTTAAAACACTGGGTGGGACTGTCTATTTAGTTATTGGTATGGCGAGAGAGAATGATTGGTATAATGATAGAGAGATTTGGGAGTCAATTTTAGAGATTTGAAAAAAAAGGACAAAAATTTTAAGAAGAAAAAAAAGTGGATACGATTCTCATTTTGTATCTTGATTAATTTGATCGTTTCTTTATGGATTCCTATTCGGGGTTGAAAAATTTGAAGTTATGTTATACATTCGAGGAACCCCCTCTTATCAATATACATAAATTACTTGTTTAGTTAAACCAATAAATTATTGGGTATAAAAAGGAATATATTGTCTTGTATATATTTTGATAAGGACTTTGGACAAAAAAAATCAGTTAAAATAGCCACATGTATATGTGATGTATATATTATATAGAACTATATATTAGAGATATATAAATATTCATATGCATTATTATACAATATTTATACATTGCATTAGTTCATATTCCTCAATGAGGTAATACATTGTTATACAATATTTATACATTGCAACAGTTCATATTCTTCGAATATTTGTTTTTCATCCTTAACCAATTCAAATTCCTCTAAACAGTCCCAAATTGCATATTTGATCTCCACTCGATAATTTGAGTATTTGATATATTATTTACTCAAAATGATACACGTATATGGTAGATCGAATTTTAAAATTTGAGCTTTGAAACTCTTCAACGACGGATTTCAATGAACATCAACACAAATCTTCCTCCAAACAACTCAAAATTTTAGTTATGAGCTCATCACAATGTCTAAATTATTTTGATATAATAATCACTTGAAAAGATTCACATTTATTGTAGATCGATTTTATAATTTGAGCTTTAAGTAATTTCAAACTTGGCTATAGAAGATATTGTGTTGGGTAAAAGGAGAAAAATACATACATTCCTACAAACATATAAAATTTAAGGAAGATACAAATGTGGTAATGACCGAAGGACATGACCCTTTTGGACAAGTCTAAATGAGATTATAGATGTACGGCGTGAGGAAGAACTTAGTTCCTGTTATAATATTCTTACATACCTTAAACGCTCCACAAATATTAACGAGGAACCCTAACTTGAAATATAACTATCATGAAACTCTTTCTTGAAAACCCTATGGTCAATGGTTCAGATTTCTATTAATGATTCGTGAATAGATTAAAGAATTTGAATTGTAAAGCTTGAAATACTTGGATAATAATTTACCTTGATGAAAAACATAAAAGAGGAACCCTAACTTGATGTTTTTGATCTCTTGGAGAAGGAGAATTAGGGATTTTGGAAGTTATTATATGTATTAGGATGTTATTAGGTTGTAAGATGGATTTAAAAAAGTTAATTGAGCGCAAAGGGGCAAGAATATCTCTCTTGGAACGTAAAAAGACTAAAACGATTAGAGGATTTCTACATATGTATTGTGTGGAGATATTTCTATTATAAAAAGAAAACAAAAATCTAGTAAAGTAACTATTGGAATCAAATAGGCGTTCTACATATGCATCGTCAAAAACAACAATTTTTATTCAATTGTAGCAAAGAAAGAAACTTCAAAGAGCATATTTGTCAACATTGATTCTGAGAGCAGAGTTCTCTTCATTAGCTTCATGCTTTATGCATTGCAAGATAAGCCGAAAAAATTGAAGATTCTCGATCACTATATTCATATAACATAAATGAAAATTATTAACTCATTCAAGCCAAGGTGAACAAAATGTTCCTCTAGCAATTCATATTTTTTCTCTACTATGAGTTAATTCATTAAAAAAAAATAGTACTTTGATTATAAGGATGCGGCTTCAATAGCTTTACACTGTAAAAATAACAGTATGACACAGTAGATCCATTTGACCATGTTGAGAATAATTAACAATACCACATTCTCAATATGTTGGAAGTAATGTGTTTGATTGAACGCACTGCAAAAGTCTTTGGTGACCTCTTTGTCACGACCCAGGGGTACCCCCTAGATATAACATGGTGTATAGAATCCCGAAGGACTCCATACAAGACACTTAGTCCTCATAACATAAGAATTATAACAATAAGAGTAAAAATAGTCCAAGTCCAAAATGTTTTTATCAAAGCAAAGCGGAAGTCTAATACACTTGTCTCATTATAGCCATCTAATACAATAGAATGAAATTGGGCCTAGCCTATACATCATGTTCAAAAGGGAAATACATGAAATAAGCTAAAACAATAACTCCGTCCTCGAAGCATGAGGACTCACCAAAGCTCGGGAATCAATCAAGTCACCAACTAGCTACGAAACTGACCACTCTGAATATCAGACCCTACATTTTGGAAAACTGTAGGCAAGAGTATGCGTTAGTACAAAACAATGTACCAAGTATGATAGTCATGCATACAATATTTAAAATAATGCTAAAATGGACATTTCATTTCATGACATACATTTGAGCAAGTAAAACATCATATGAAGGGTTGTAAAACATAAGTCCAAAATTATGGTCAATGCAAGCTAACTTCATCTTTAAATCCTTTAAACATCATATGAGATACTCCTTGAGTAACCTTAGATCATTATTACTTGTGGGGAAATAGACTTAACCGACAAGAGACCATGTGAGCTATAACATGATCCACACGAAAAAGGGTTGTTCTACTTGCCTAAGGTAGAACCATGAACATCTAGTTAAGTAGATCCACTAGCTAATCAACCTATGTGGGCACATAGTTATGGGATAAGGAGTTTGCTACTAAAAACTCGGACTCTACTGACGTGAGGGCTTCCATCTCATGAGATTACTTTGGAAACCGAAACTCTACTAACGTGAGAGCTTCCATCTCATATTCAATATCCACTCCGTGCTAAGCATAAATTACCATGGAATAGTCATTTCTTACTTGACTTCATTAATGATGGTAAGGTGCCCCTTGGACAACCAAACCAAGCTAGTTCATTAAGATAGCTCCTTAGACCATGCGTGAGAAAACCTTTCACCATCCATGATCACTTTTAATCTTTGATTCAATTAGGTGAGAAACCCTTTCAACCTAAGAATCCTTACTATGTGAGAATACCTTTCACATCATGCTAGTTATGTGTTTATGAGAATGTCCTTTCAACATTACAACAACAACATCATCGTTAGTACTTTACTCTCAAAGCACCCTTAAAACAATTGCACAGATTTCAGAAACAATACATAAGTCCATAATTCACCTCCTTGATGTCAAAACCCAATTTTAATCATCAACTCTTAGAAAAAATGGGTTAAATATGGATTTCATCATAATTTCATGTAAAACTATTAATACATGCTTAATTTCATAAATGTATTCCTTGAAGATCAAAATCCCAAAACATATAGTCCATAATTTGCAAATATAGGGATCACATGGGTTCATGGGGGAATTCATCATAAAAGCATTGTAATTCATCAATTCATGCATAGGAGATCATAATTAAATCATTTAAATCAACAATTTAGAGAACCCATGATAATTGATGAAAACCCTAACTTAATTGGGGAATTCTAATCTTTGAAATTGAGGAATTTGGAAACTCCATGGATGAAATGAATCCATGGATGAAACTATCATACCTTACTATCAAAGCCCAAAGAAATTGAAGTATGTAAGCTTGCTCTTGAACCCTAGCTTGAATCTCTTTCTTCTTCTTCAAGTTTCTAGTAAGAGAAATATTTTGGAGAAGAGATTTGTTTTTTCTTTTAGAGTCTTGAGAGAATGGGTCTTAAATTAGGGAAATTTGAGAGTAGAATACTTATATAGGCCTTTTGATGAGGGGTAAAACGACTTAGTATAGAATTAAAATAAATCTAAAATGATTTTAAGACCCTAACTTAAAAATTGAAGATCTCACGCTGGAGCTCCAAAAAGGGTATTAGCGACTCGCCAAATAAGCCCTTAGCTCGCCTAATTTTACAGTAAGTCGACTTGGGGGCTAAGTCAACTTAGGCGATGGGACTGACTTTGGCGACTCGATGACAGGAACGGCGAGCCCGACTTGACTCGCCTAAAATTGCAGAATTCTAGGCAACAGGAATCAAGCAAAAAGGTGAGGAGGGTCCATTTGGCGGATCGCCTAGTCAACTAAGAAGTGAATATTTTCCCTTCTCTAAATCCAGGGTGTTACATTATCTCCCCCTTGGGATCATTCGTCCTCAACTAACGTTTCTAGACACCTTACGGAAGCAAGGACTCAATACTAGCAGCCCAACATGCATGCAACTTATCTAAATGCACACAATCAAGGAGGAACGTCATCTCCAAGATAAACATATTCAATGCAATACAAGGAAGTAGGAACCACTTTTAACAACCCATTATGCATGAAATTTTAACATTTCTCATGTTCAAGGAGGAACTACCTTCTCCAAGCTAAAAGCATGCTCTACACGATCTCATGGAGCCTATATGCAATTTACTCTCTTAAAGCATATCAAAAGCATGTTCATCAATTCATCTCATGAAGTCTATTGACAACTCATACTCAATGCACAACAACATGAGTAAAATCAATCCTATAAACTCATTTTCTTTCAAAACACAAGTTTTCATGAACATGCATCACATAAGGAAATCTTGGAAACACATAAAAATACATGATTCCCAAAACAAGGACAACTCAAGAGAAACTCATCACCTCAAGCTAGAATAGGGGTAGAAGGAAAAAATGAGGATATCGGGACATCATATCGGCCTCGACCTCCCAAGTAGAATCCTCAACTAATTGATTCCTTTACAAAACCTTCACGAAAGCTATTTCCTTGTTTCTCAATTTCTTGACTTGCCGATCTAGAATCTCTACCGGAACTTCCTCATAAGAAAGACTTTCATCAACTACCAACCCTTTTAGGGAAACTACGGATGTCAGATCTCCAACACACTTCTTAAGCATATAGACATGGAAAATCGAATGCACCGATGCCAACTCACTTGGAAAATCTAACTCATAGGCAACCTTACCAACACATCTCAAAATTTGGTATGGGACTAGATACCGGGGACTAAGCTACCCCTTCTTACCAAACCTCATCACACCTTTCATGAGTGAGATTTTCAAATAGACCCAATCATTAACCTTAAATTCTAGATCTCTTCTCCTCACATCGGCATAAGACTTTTACCGACTTTGAGTCGTTCTAAACCTCTCTCTAATGAGTCAAACTTTCTCAATGGCTTCATGAACCAATTCGAGACCTATTAGGGCAACTTCACCCACCTCAAACCAACCAATGGGAGATCTACACCTCCTACTATACAAGGCCTTAAATGGAGCCATATCGATACTTGAGTGATAGCTATTGTTATAGGCAAACTCAATCAATGGAAAATGGTCATCCCAATTACCCTTAAATCAATCACACAAGCCCTTAACATATCTTCCAAAGTTTGGATAGTACGCTCTGCTTTCCCATCGGTTTGGGGATGAAAAGTCGTGCTAAGCTTAACCATAGTGCCAAGACCCTTTTGGAATGACTTCCAAAATTGAGAAGTGAATTGGGCACCACGATCGGAAATAATGGACAAAGGCACTCGATGCAAATTTACCATTTCTCTCAAATACAACTTGGCATAGTCCTCCGCCGAATAAGAAACCTTGACGGGAAGGAAATGAGCCGATTTTGTCATCCGATCTACTATAACCCAAATAGAGTCATGTTATCGCCGAGTGTGAGGATAACCAACAATAAAGTCCATATTCAAGTCTTCCCACTTCCAAGTAGGAATGCTAATATCTTGGGACAAACCTCCTGGTCTTTGATGCTCAACTTTCACTTGTTGACAATTAATTAGGAAACTTAGCCACAAATCCCGTAATATCTCTCTTCATCCCATTCCACCAATAGACCTCCTGTAAATCACGATACATCTTGGTAGCTCCCGGATGAATAGAATACCACGAACTGTGGGCTTCTGTCAAGATTTGTTCCCTTAAGTCATCAACATTCGGAACACAGAAATGACCTTGGTATCTAAGTATCCCATCTCCCCCTTGGGAGAAAGCGTCAACGAATTTCTTAAGCACCACCTCTTTCAATTCTACCAAAATTGGATCAAGACCTTGCTTGGCTTTCACACCCGCCACAAAAGATGATTCGGAACCATTGTGAACAATAACACCATATTTGGTGGAGTCCACTAATTGAACACCCAATCGAGCCAATCTATGAACATCTCAAACCAACTTTTTCTTTTCATCTTCAATATGAGCAACACTACCCATAATAACCGACTAAGAGCATCCGCTACGACATTAGCTTTACCGGGGTGATAAAGAACACTCATGTCATAATCTTTCAATAACTCAAGTCACCTTCTTTGGCGAAGATTCAAATAATTTCGATTAAACACATAATGCAAACTCTTGTGGTCGATAAACACATCAATATGAACTCCGTACAAATAGTGACTCTAATCTTTAAGGCAAAATGACTGTCGCTAACTCAAGGTCGTGAGTCGGATAATTCTTCTCATGGATTTTAAGTTGCCTTGAGGCATAGGCAATGACTTTCCCATTTTGCAATAGCACACACCCTAGCCCTATTCTTGAGGCATCACAATAAACCATAAAACCATTTGTTCCTTCCGGTAAGGTCAACACCGGAGCGGAAGTAAGTCTAACTTTCAACTCTTGAAAACTTTTCTCACATGCTTCTGACCATATGAACTTAGCCTTCTTTTGAGTCAAAGGTGTCAAATGTGAGGCAATTGAAGAGAAACATTCAACAAACCTTCTATAGTAACCGGCCAAACCCAAAATGCTTCTAATATCCGAAGGAGTTAGAGGTCTAGACCAACTCTTGACCGCATTCGTCTTCTTAGGATCTACCTCAATACCTTTGCTTGAGACAATATGACTAAGGAAAACTACAGACCTTAACAAAAATTCACATTTGCTAAACTTTAAAAATAGTTGTTGGTCCTTAAGGATTCGCAATACGATCCTCAAATGATCAATATGCTTATTCTCACTTCTTGAATAGATAAAAATATCATCGATAAACACAATCACAAATATGTCGAGATATTGTCTAAACACCCTATTCATCAAGTCCATAAACGTCGCCGGAGCGTTAGTCGACCCAAAAAACATGAATAGAAACTCATAGTGACCATACTGAGTTCAAAAGGTCATCTTCGGAATGTCATCATCTTTCACCCTCAATTGGTGATAACCCAATCGGAGATCAATCTTAGAGAAATAACTAGCCCCTTGAAGTTGGTCAAATAAATCATCTATCTTTGGGAGAAGATACGTATTCTTAATGGTCACCTTGTTCAACTAACGATAGTCAATACACATTCGAAGAGACCCATCTTTCTTTCTAACAAACAAAACTGGAGCACCCCATAAAGAGATACTCGGTCAAATGAAACCCTTATCCAACAAATCTTTCAACTGTTGTTTCAACTTCTTAAGTTATGTCGGAGCCATACGATAAAAAGGAAATGAGATAGGTTGCGTATCTGGGATAAGGTCAGTACCGAAGTCTATTTCCCGCTCGGGAGGAATACCAGGCAAGTCGTTTGGGAACACTTTCGGAAACTCACTTACAACAGAGACCGACTTAAGAGAAGGGGTTTCAGAATCTACATCCCTCACCCTAACTAGATAGTAAAAGAAACCTTTTGAAATCATCTTTCTAGCTTTAAGGTAAGACACAAATTGACCCTTATGCATAGAATTTTCCCCCTTCCACTCTAGGATAGGCTCATTCGAGAACTGAAACTTGACTACACTAGTTTTACAATCAATAGAAACATAACAAGAGTGCAGTCAATCCATACCCAGGATAACATCAAAGTCTAACATATCAAACTCTACCAAGTCAACAAGAGTAAGTCTATGGGACAAGGAAACGAGACACTTTCTATAAACCTTTTTTGCCACAATAGAATCACCAACAGAAGTAGAGACAAAAAAAGGTTCTAACAACACATCGGGGAACACATCAAACCTCATATACACATATGGCGTCACAAAAGACAAGGTAGCACCGGGATCAAGTAAAGCATAAACATCAAGTTGGAAAACTTTAAACATACCGGTAACCACATCCGGAGAACCCTCTTGTTCACCTCTAGTTTGAAGAGCATAGAAGCGGTTTTGCTTAGGAGCATTGGAACCCAAACCGCTAGGAGTAGCTTTCTTGCCCTCTCTTCCTTTAGCCCTAAGCATCGGGCAATCCCTCATTTTGTGACCACTCTTACCACAACTAAAGCGACCATCTGTGTCGGCTAGGCACTTGCCATTATGCTTTTTTCCTCACTTCGTACAATTAGGCCTAGGCAATGGAGATCCACTACCATTACCTCTTTGAGGCTTAGGGTTAGACACCCTATCTTGATTAAAATTTTGAGGAGCATTGGAGGAACCTTGACCGGAAAACCTTTGTCAGAATCTTGGACAACCTTGTCCATCAGACCTCGTGTTAGAGAAATTACTATCACCGGTCTTAGCCCTTTTGCCTCCCTAGACCTTTTCTTACGTTTCTCCTCCTCAATTTGTTGTGCAAGTACCATGAGATGAAAGATGTCCATATCATGAATGAGCATTGCAATTCAACACTCTTTAACCACCATTTCAGACACACCCGATACTAACTTACTCATCTTAGCCCTTGAATCCGCAACCATTGATAGAGCATACTTAAACAATTGAGTGAATTTTTGAGCATACTCCCTCACACTCAAACTTCCTTGTCGAAGGTTAATGAACTTAGGACCTTGGCTTCCCTCATCTCAAGGGGAAATAACCTATCAAAAAACGCGGCCTTAAACTTCTCCCAATCAAGAGGACCCACATTTTTTGGCCTTTCTTCTTTCCATTGGTTATACCACACTTGAGCCATACCTTTCAATTGATAAGCGGCCAATTCCGCCTTTTGCAATGGTGTAACTCTCATGATCATCAACACCTTATAGACCTCATCGATAAACTCTTGAAGATCTTCCTCAACTTTGGAACCATGAAACTCCGAAGGGTTCATTATTTTGAAGTCCCTCACTCTTGAAGTTGTTGAATTCACATTAGGGTTCACGGGAACTACTACCTCCCTATTTGCTTGGGCCAATACTTGAAAAGCCGCCCTAAACTCCGCATTTGACACTTCTTGTTCCTCATTCTCTCTCACATTCCTTGTCGCATACGCTCTTCTAGTAGTCATATCATGTAAAACACATGATAAAGATTATGAGAGAGACCTTATAGAGTTAAACTCTATCGCAAGACTTAAAAGTAATGAAAGAAGTAGAGTTTCCTAATCATCTTGTAGCCTATCATTCATAAATATGGCACGATTCACACTCATGACCAAGACTCTAACAGATGTGGCTTATGAGACATCATAGGACCATTCTAAACCGTGTGCTTTGACACCAAGTTTCTCATGACCCAGGGGTACCCCCTAGGTGTAACAACGCGTATAGACCCCCGAAGGACTTCATACAAGCCACTTAGTCCTCATAACATAAGAATTTGAAAAATAAGAGTAAAAATAGTCCAAGTCCAAAACATTTTTATAAAAGCAAAGCGGAAGTCTAGTACATTTGTCTCATTATAGCCATCTAATACAATAGTATAAAATTGGGCCTAGCCCATACATCATGTTCAAAAGGGAAATATATGAAAGAAACTAAAACAATAACCCCGTCCTCGAAGCATGAGGATTCACCAAAGCTCGGGAATCAATTAAGTCACCAACTAGCCACAAAACTGACTACCTTGAATATCAGACCCTACATTTGGGGAAAATGTAGGCAAGAGTATGCATTAGTATAGCATTAGTATAAAAAATGTACTAAGTATGATAGCCATGCATAAAACATTTAAAATCATGCTAAAAAGGACATTTCATTTCATGACATGCATTTGAGCAAGTAAAACATCATATGAAGGGTTGTAAAACATAAGTCATAAATCATAGTCAATGCAAGCTAACTTCATCTTTAAAGCCTTTGAACATCAAATGAGATACTTCTTGAGTGACCTTAGATCATTATTACTTGTGGGGAAAAAGCCTTAACCGACAAGAGACCATGTGAGCTATAACATGATCCCCGAGGTTACCCACACCGAAAAGGGTTGTTCTACTTTCCTAAGGTAGAACCATGAACATCTAGCTTAAGTGGATCCACTAGCTAATAAACCTATGTGGACATAGCGTTATGGGATAAGGAGATTGCTACTAGAAACCCGGACTCTACTGACGTGAGGGCTTCCATCTCATGAGATTACTTTGGAAACCACGTACTCTATTGACATGAAGCTTCCACCTCATATTCAATATTCACTCGGTGCTAAACATAAATTACCACAGAATATTCATTTCTTACTTGACTTCATTAATCATGGAAAGGTGCCCCTTGGACAACCAAACCAAGCTAGTTCATTAAACTAGATCCTTAGACCATGCGTGAGAAAACCTTTCACTATCCATGATCACTTTTAATCTTTGATTCAATTAAGTGAGAAAGCCTTTCAACCTAAGAATCCTTACTATGTGAGAATACCTTTCACATCATGCTAGTTATGTGTTTATGAGAATGTCCTTTCAGCGTTACAACAACAACATCATCATTGGTACTTTACTCTCAAAGCACCCTTAAAACATTTACATAAATTTCATAAACAATGTATAAGTCCATAATTCACCTCCTTGAGGTCAAAACCCATTTTCAATCATCAACTCTTAGAAAAACATGGGTTAAATATAGATTTCTTCATAAATTCATGTAAAACTTGTAATACATGCTTAATTTCATAAACGTCTTCCTTGAAGATCAAAATCTCACAACATATAATGCATAACTTGCAAATATAGGGATCACATGGGTTCATGGGGGAATTCATCATAAAAGCATTGTAATTCATCAATTCATGCATAGGAGATCATAATTAAATCATTTAAATCAATAATTTAGAGAACCCATGATAATTGATGAAAACCCTAACTTAATTGGGGAATTCTAATCTTTGAAATTGAGGGATTCAGGAACTCCATGGATGAAATGAATCCATGGATGAAAACTATCATACCTCACTATCAAAGCCCAAAGAAATTGAAGTATGTAAGCTTGCTCTTGAACCCTAGCTTGAATCTCCTTCTTCTTCTTCAAGTTTCTAGAGAGAAATATTTTGGAGAGGAGATTTGGTTTTTCTTTTAGAGTCTTGAGAGAATAGGTCATAAAATGGGGAAATTTGAGAGTAGAATACTTATATAGGACTTTAGATGAGGGTAAAACGACGTAGTATCGAATTAAAATAAATCTGAAAAGATTTTTAAGACCCTAACTTAAAAACTGAAAACTCCCACGTTGGAGCTCGCCAAATGTGCCCTTAGCTCGCCTAATTTTATAGTAAGTCGACTTGGGGGACTAAGTCAACTTAGGCGATGGGGGAGTCGACTTCGGCGACTCGCCGACTGGAACGGCGAGCCAGACTTGGCTCGCCTCAAATTACAGAATGCTAGCCAACAGGAATCAAGCCAAAAAGCGAGGAGGTTCCACTTGGCGGATAGCCAAGTCGACTCGTTGGATCTCCTAGTCGACTAAGAAGTGAATATTTTCCCTTCTCTAAATTTGGGGTGTTACACTCTTAGTCTATCGAGTAAATTGCACACGTTCAATCATCACCTTAGTGTATCGATTAAATTGCACACGTTCAATCTAACAATTGAAATTCAAACATTATTAGAAGAGGAGTTTGTTTAACTATGAAATATTAGATACATATGAAATTTGGTAAAAATGTATGAAGTATACACTATAGAAATTGTATGGCTTAAGAAATTCTTAAATGATAAGCTTGTAAATAAGGCACCCAAAAGTTGTACTTTGGATCTGATAGGGGTCGTGAGACTTGTAGAAATCAAGAAATTCATCAATAGGGAGTACACAGTACTCCCTATTAAAGAACATCTTGATTCTGCAAATCTAGCGGCCAATATAATATTCAAATTCAATCAGATTCCATATAGAACCGGTTGATTAAGTATGCTAATTTGATGTACTCGGTCCTTTTTTATAGCATTTCTTTGCTTTTCTTCTGCCTTAGTCACCTGACGATGTGGGATAAGTAAATATATCGGAGACTACATTTTAATATATTTTACTTTAGCGGAGAGTCTTTGAAAACAACCGATTTACCTCCTTAAAGTATGGGTAAGACAACGTAAACACTATTCTCACCAAATATCACTTGTGAAGTTACTGCATTTGACTGTATACTGACAGTTACAACAACCGCCACCTTAGTCTATCAAGTAAAATCATTGCATATGTTAGATCTAATAATCAAAATTCAAACATTATTAGAAGAACAGTTCATTTGAATTACGAAATAGTAGGATTATTAGTCATTTGATCTTCATATCATTGTTATTCATAATTTTGATTGATTTAATAGAATTTCAGCTTACAGTCACCTTTTGTGCTACTTATGTTCCCTGTTAGTTTAATACAAAAATAAATATTCGTCAAACTATCAAAATGCATTGTATTTATTTGCTACTCCCTCTATCCCAATTTATATGAAACCTTTTATGTTTTGAGAGTCAAACAGTTTAAGTTTGACCGGAAATTTGCGCATTAAATCTTCAATTTTTTTGAAATGAAACTTATATATTTGTAAATTACGTAAAAAGTACTATGAGTCACAATAATTGATAATTCAAAATGTTTAAAAGATCTATGAAAAATTTACGGTCAAAGATAGACTTGTTTGAATCTTGAAATCCGGAAGGTGACATATAAAATGGGACGGAGGGAGTAGATTCTTTACACATGATACATAAAATGGCATGATTGAGGACCTTAATTAATTCCTACTAAAATAGGCAATTTTTAAAGATTAATTGTTTCAGAATATAGAAATATTTTATTATGTTTGGATAGATTAAAAAGAAAAGTGTCACATAAATTAAAGTATTGTACGTCGAGAAGAAATGAACTGTCATGTTTCAAGGTATAAGGAGACGTAGCAGCCTGATTATATGGTAGACGTAAAATGGTGTAACCAGTTCCATGATAACTCATATGTTTATTAGCTTCTGATTGAGTTGAAAAAATATATGTTTGTTTGCTTAGTTATAATCGGTGTTGTGAGCGAAAAAAAATGAAGGATAGTCTAGAGCAGTCCTTTATCGCTCCATGACCCTTGAAAGGCCATGGACTCTGTTAATCACACGTTGATTCCATGATTGCAATTCATCCATGATACAAGCCTATAGAACAGATCTTGTACAAGTAAGGTCAAGCCAATCAATGTTGCTACATTATATTGTAATATATAAAATAAAATAATTAGCTATCCAAGTTTGCATTAGGATTTGACATGTTTTTGCGTTGTATTTTTGGTCTGCTAATTTTGATGTGTAACACCTCAGATCAAAAAAAAGCTAGAAAGGCGTCAAACGGACAAGTCATGAACCCAAAATGGACCATGGACTCTCCACGGAGCCGTAGGCAGGTCATGTAGGGGACTAGGGGCGAAGCTACTGTTTCGAAAGGGGGTTCGGTCGAATCCACCAACTTTTCCGTAGACCCTATATTTGTATAAAGATATGAAATAAAATGTATAAATATGTTTCCTGCGAACCCACAAGCACAATGAAACGATTGGTCCAGTGGTATCTGTCCACCCAGTAAAATCGTTTGGCCTCCATTGGTCATGGGTTTGAAACTCAGTATCCACAGTTTATTTTTGGGATAATTTCCTGTGGGTTTATATAAAAAAAAAATATATGTACATGTAAAAAATAGGAAAAAAATATTTGTTTTGTACTCTAATACAATAAGTACGTGGGTTTATGTAAAAAGAATTTTAAAAATCTGTAAAAAAATATGAAAAAAGTATTTGTTTTGTACTCTAATACAACATTTGACTATTGATTTCTAATCAGACATTAAAAAAAGTTAACTCAATTTATTTTTTCTTTTGAAAAGTTAGGGTTATAACTTATTGTTGATCTAACTGTTACGGTCCGAAATCTGGCCTCCGGTATGTATTCTTGTCTCTCCCTTTTTCATTTTTTTTCTTATTTGTTTGCTTTTACATGGTATGATTATCTATTCAAAACTTGATTTTTAATCTTTTGATTCTAGGATTATCCCACATATTGATAATTTTAACTTTTGGTGGCAAACGGGTAGTAACGGTTCAAGGTGATAGTGAAACTAGTAAAATATTTGTTTTAGGTGCCAAAATATTAATGGTGAATTTAATAATTTTAACCTCACTTAGAACATATTGAAGATTGTAGTAAAAATGTTCAAATTTTGATGGTTGTTACTTTAGGTTAAGATCGTTGTTCAATTTAAATATTTAGAATCCACTTATCTGAAATTCTGGCTCGGCCTCTATAGGGGACCACGGTCCGTTAAAGTGCTCGTGAACATTTTCCAGAATCTGCCCCAGGCATGGGTCACCTAGACGGTGCCCCAGACGGCCCATGGTGACTTATACGACCCCTTTAGTGGGTCGTTAAGTCACCCAATCAGAAAGGGTTTCACCCCAAGTCACTGTTAAGGATGACGTACGTCTAAACGGTCCGTGAAGCTTCATACGGACCGTGAAGGAGACTTATCAGACTTAGAATTTTGAGTCAACTTCAAACAACCATATCTTTCAGCACAAAATGAATTAGGTGGCCCATGACCAATCAAATTAAAGGTCTTTGAGTCCTCTTTTCAATGCCACCAAGTTTGCCTAATTCCGAGCCCAAAGTAAAAAGTTATGTTCATTTTAGTGAAGCCATGTCGGGCAGGGCATCTTCATGACCCATTTGAAGGGCCATCATGATCTAGACGGCCCGTGAAGCCCTTCCAGAGAGGCATTTCAGCAGTTTTAAGTAAGGGCCATATGAGTCTTTTTCCAATTATTTTAACTCAATACTATGTCGTTTTACCTTCTACCCTAGGTCCTATATAAGCACTTTTAACCCCCCCCCCCCTCCCAAAATAACCCAATTCAGTTCATTCTCCTAAATCCCTAAATTTGACCAAATTCATCCTCTCCAAAAATCATCTCTCTAGATCAAGGAAGAAGAAGAAGCTAAGGTTGTTCAAGTTCAAGTCTCCTTTCGTCATCATTGCTTAGGGCATCAATCAAGGTATTTAAGGAGTTCATAAATGGGTTCAATTCACCCATTGAGTCCCCAAAGTTTCTTCAATTCAAATTCTCACGATTTGGTTAGATTTTCACTCAATTCCTGATGGGTTCTATTTGTATGGATTCGATTGCTTTATTATGATATTATTTTGATGACTTGGATTTAATTACATGCTTTTCAACCAATTCCATGTGAACCCATGTAACGACCCATTTGGTCGTTTTGAGTACTAGAGCTTTTTATTTCATAAAAGACTCTTCTGATAGATTTAAATAGGTATTTTGGACTATTCGTAACTACAATTATGAAGTTAGTGGGGTAGTTTTAATAATTAATTTAGTTGACGGTAAAGAAGATAACATTAAAATTAGTAGTGGTCCACTTTTATAATTAGTTACATATAACAATTAGGGTAGTAAATAATCTGTAGAAGAGAATAGAAGAAAAAAAAAGAAGGAGCCGCACGATTTCAAGCGAATTCAAGAAAGAAACTTCAGGTGACCTTTTACTTTAACCCTTTTTAGTTATATTGAGGATATGCGTATGCTTTACTGATTCATGTATGTAACACTTATTAAAGGCTATTGAATTGAGTTTGGTTGCTGTAGCGGTGTAATTAGTTTAATAATTGGTTGAGTGTTGTAAAACTTAAGAACAAAAGAACAATATAAAGATAAAGACAAGAAGAATATAAGACAAGAGGAACAATATGAGATAATTTTCTTTCTTTCAAGTGTACACCAAATCTTCAAGTCTCTACAATATGAACCCTTATGCCTCTATTTATAGTGTAACATAGAGGCATACAAAAGGTTAGTCATAAACATGACATTAACATGAATATAATGGGGAGGTTATGGAAGTGAAAGGTTACAAGAATAATGGTGATAAAGGTGGAGGTTATGGAGGTTATGGTTATCTTCATAATGGAGGAAAGTATGGAGTAACTTCTTGATGTAGTGGACATCCACAATATATTATTTTATAACACTCCCCCTTGG
>NW_006239733.1:37046-53858 GCF_000226075.1 Solanum tuberosum
TGATAAAAACTTTACTTGATATCTCGGAGACGATGCATTCCAATCTTATATCACAACTTCTCAAATATTGATGTTGGCAATCCTTAGTGAATAAGTTTACAAGATATCACTTGAATAGGTCTTTGAACGTCTATCTCACCATTTTGTTGAAGATCATGTGTGAAAAAGACTTTTGGTGAAATATGATTTGTCCGATCTCCTTTGATTGTATCCTCCCTTCAATTGAGCTATATATATATTATTTTCGTATATGGTGGATGGAATATCCTTTTCAAAAGAAAGCTTCTGAATATGATAGATCATGATTCCAACCATACACACTCCCGACTTACTTCATAGATCAATATTATTTCTGTATGATTTGAAGAAGTGGTTACCAATGTTTGTTTCTTTGAATGCCAAGATATTGTTGTGCCTCCATATGTAAACAAATAGCTCATTTGCGATCGAGCTTTATGCAGATCAAATAAATATTCTGCATCTACATAATCAAATCATTTCTAGCTCAGAGATTGATCATTTCAATTTTATACGTTGCTCGTCTTTTCTTCTCAAAGAAAATCACACATCTTTTATGTGTTGAGTCACTTTCTTTCTTAGTTTCTTGGCATAACTTGAATAATAATATGACAATCCCCTCACATAACTTTTTATATGTATATCAAATAATCTTCTAGCATTTGCATAATCATAAATCTGTAAGTGCACCAATTGCACTAATACATGACATTTTAAATCATTTTCATGAGATCAAAAAAGATTCTTTTCTTTGTGTTAAGCAATCTCAAAACCATTGGGTACTCAATGGAATTGCTTTAAGGCATTTTAAATCCTTCAAGGATTTTCATATAACTTCATCGTCTAGTTAGACATAATAATCATTCATTATGCATATTCAAGTATTTCATCTATTGCCAGACTGAAACAAGTCTCATTGCATCCACCATTGAAGAATATATCTCCATTTAATAATGTCAGGATTTTTGCGAAACCCTTTATGCCCCGAGGCACAAACTCATTCATTTGTACTACACTGACATTATATTTTGATCCATGAACTATAAGATCAAAAACATCACTTTTCTAAGTGAAACAAAATATACTTGAATAGTGCCAATCATTTATCTGTCAACACTATATGACAGATTCAAATTTAAGATCCTCGTAACCATTTATAGCATTGAATGCTACTTCATATCAAAGATACCATCGACGGTCATTTTGTTATCGATCCCAATACGACATAACTTATCGAGATCTCTTCATTTATCATCGTTTTCAGGTACCTCAACCTTTGCCAAGGTTTTATGAAGTGTTATGTCATAGTGCTCTTTCAAAGCACTTACCTCATTATCATGACCATTTTGATAATTTGCTCCTCTCCTTCCTCAAGGAGTTTTACGTTTGGAATCGATTGGTCTATCACGCTTCTGGTGTACCATAGACTCTATCCTTTAAGGACTATTTATTAGAGCATTTGTAGCTTAATTAAAATATTGGGTCAGCAAATATATCTGGCAAATTATTTGCAACATTTTGCAAATGAATTATCTCGTGAACTTCAAGTTCATATATATAAATATATATATTTTAACGAGGATCTAGATAATTCACCCCACACATAATTTTCAACTGCTAAACATATCTCCCCCTAATGTTAGGAATCTAACATTTACCCCCAACCTCATTTGGGGATCCATCTTTGTGTGTGGTGGAGCAATAAAATCATATGTGCACACGTCAAAAAAAAAATTAGATGGAAATTATTTGATTCCTGACCCTGAACCAATTGTGATGGGAGAACCTTGTTGGCTTGATGCATACACGTTAAATAAACTCATTTCATACCAAATTTTATTTGAGAGATTTGTTCTCATAATCAATGGTCTAGCTATAATTGGAGGCAAACAATTTCTACTAAACCAACCGGTATTATCAAACATAATTTTATAGTTTGGAACTGTGCTCTTAATTTAACAATTTGAGCAAACAACCTTACAAAAACCAATTTGTAAGTTGATACAAATGCACATGTGACCATACCATAGATGCATCTATTAAATCATAATAGTAAGCGGTCCACATGGCAGGTGAACGGGCCCATATTCACCTTTTTTATATGTTTCAAATAATTTCAGGGGATACAATCCCAACCTTAGCTAGTACAATGATCATTTTATCATGAGAATAAGCAACACGAGAATTCTTGAAGAATATTTTATTTCTTCAAACATATAGTCACATGAATTCTCAATTTCTTTTTGCATCACATTTGAATCAGAATGGCCAACCGATTATGCCAACTGATTATTTATTCTAGTAAACTTCTAGTTTACTTTTGCATGTGATTCCATCATCATGCCCATAATTGTATACAACAAACAAACGGGAAAAAATGGGTAATATTATACATAAATATTTATAAACCACTTTGGTTGTAGTAATTTGAAGATATCAAACCTTTTCATAATTTATAGTCTCAATATAATTTTTTTTTTCTTTTCAATTCTTCCGAAACTTAAAAAGTTTCTTTTGAGACTTACTACAACCTCAATATTATGAACTATTTTTTTCACAGCTTCATTCTTATGGTGACCATCTCCTTCAAGGAGAAAATTATTATTATTGTCATGGTTAAAATTATCACATGCAAGACTTATTTCTTGACAACCAATGACAAATTTTGTGTTGTCACACAACAATATTTATTTTGATCATGGCCACAACTTTTATAGAAAAGATTTATTTCTTTCTTTTGTCCTCCAATTGTTCATAATAAAATATACCACAATATTTGTGTAGTACTCAAAGTATATGACCAAAATGACCATCTATGTCAAAATATTTCCTTTCAATCTCTCAAACCTCCCGTAGGGGTGAGATGTGACATTCACCCAACAATACATGAATATGTTCTTATCCATACGAACACAAGTCACATTTACATTTTCTTTAAGAAATAAACCATAACCATTTGAACATGCACCATAATATTTTATTAGAAACTCATTGTCATGCTTTGACATTATTAATTTTTTGTGACTCACCTCAACATCACTTTAAGAGGTCAAATGTACCAATTGTACTATCAATTTGTGTTCCTTTATTTTGATGTAGGATTTACAAAACTTTTCAAATTGGGTTGCACCAACAACAATGTGCCCAATAACTTCTCATACCACTTTGATGGATAAAAATTACCTTTAACAATTACCTTCACATTTGAAGGATCATCTTAAAAAATAATGTGTCCAATAACCGTTCATACCACTTTAATGGACAAAATTACCTTCACATTTTGAAGGATCATCTTAAGAACTCATAATGTTCTTTATTTTAATTACCATAACATAATGATGGCCATTAACATTTTACCACGCTCATATTCATACATTACATCACTTGTCATCTTTCAGACATATTATACACTGCTACCACATTCACATAAGAGAATGGAGCAAATCAATTGGACACGTTTCATGACGTTTATCAAGAGCATATTAATTTGCTCAGTCATCATTACATCGTCATTATATAACGTTGGGACTTGAACCCAACATCTTACCCATAAGAATACATTTTAGGTCATTAGTTTTTGAGACCCAACCCAACATTTTATCATCATGATGCACCGGGACTCTCACCTGATGTATTACCCTCTTGGTGCGATAGGACTTGAATCTTTCGTTTTACCCTCAATCAATGACATAATAAGCCAAATATAATAGGACTCACCATAGAGCCTTAAAAAATATTGTCACTTTGTGATTAACATGCACAAATAAATATAGAACAAAAGAAACACAATTAAAATATTCTCAACAAAGTATGTACTAATATCTTAAACTTGTCAAAACAGAGAAATACACATAGCATTATATTATATTATGTTTAGTGCACAATAATTAAGCTAGTGGATTACCGTTATAGATCAAAGAATCAATTACACTAAGAAAATAATAATTTCAATTACACTAAAATAAAAATGCTCACTACCACCATCCTTTTTTCAATTTCCATGTGAACCCAAAATATTCCACACACAAAACAAAATAAATTATAAAGCTTATGTAATAACCAAAACAGTGAGCATAATCATAAATGAAATATAAATAAGTTTCACATAAAAAGAAAGTATATATAGTCATAGGTTGAACAAAAATGCACAGTAACAATAATATTAATCATTCACCTTGTTCACAAGTAAAATATAAAATAGATTCCACAATAATTTACCTTGTTCCCGAGAGAAAAATAAACACAATTATTTTACCTTCTTTTATTTACTTTGCTTCAATCCTGCAATGGTAAAACATTCGTTCTGATAACGTGTTGTAAAATTTAAGAACAAAAGAACAATATAAAGATGAAGACAATAAGAATATAAGACAAGAAGAATAATATAAGATAACTTTCTTTCTTTCAAGAATTCACCAAATCTTCAAGTGTGTACAATATGAACCCTTATGCCTCTATTTATAGTGTAAAATAGAGGCATACAAAATGTTAGTCATAAACATGACATTAAACATGAATATAATGGAAGAGGTTATGGAGGTGAAAAGTTACAAGAATAATGATCATAAAGGTGGAGGTTATCTTCATAATGGAGGAGGTTATGTAGTAACTTCTTGGTGTAGTGGACATCCATACTATATTATTTTATAACAGTCACATGTGCATGTATAAAATTAATTATTTTTTATGTCAACTTGTATGTAGATTTGGAGTGTTTGAGTAAATGAAAAAGTGTCTATTAAGTACTTGTTTAAGCTAAATAATAAAAATAAATAAAAAATAATAACTTCAAATTTCCACCTTATAATTTTTGGCTTATAAGTCAAAAGCTAAAAATCAATTCAAACAGAATCTTAAATACACATAATTAGATTTTTTTTATATGTATGTAAAATTAAGCATCTTCCTTCCTTCCTCCCTGCCCAATTACTACTTCCCTTCACTCCACTCTATAAATAGAAACTGTCCTTCACTTGTTTGCAACTTGTAACCCTAGCTCTCTCTATCTTCCCCTTTTGCCTAAGTAAACAGTGTGATGATTAAATCCGGTAGGTCGTTTCCAAATTTAGCAATATTCGAAAAAAATTAGGGTATGATGGTAGATGAAAATCTCCGATTTGAACAATTTTTAGCTAGACATAAAAAATTAAGGACAAAAATACTCATTTAGAACTCCGTAATGCATTAATAGAACATTTATTGGAGCAACGTAATAATTTTGAAAGTTGAGTGTTTATGTAATTATATTTCACTTTTATTTGAAATTGTCTATTAATTTGTATATTATATAATATTTTCTTGCAATTTATGTTAATTATAAATTTAGAATAAAACATAATTTTATATTAAATAAAAATTTTGAAAAAACAAAATTTTATATCACATGAAAATTATATAAAATAATTATTTGGGAAAAAGAAACAAAGAATTTATATTATGAAATAAGAGATAAGAATGAAATGGAAATAATAATATAATATTAAGGAGAGAGAAAAAGATTCTCTTTTAGAGAGTAAAATAGAGAAATGGGTTGGAGTTGGTTGTTTGAAAAAAATTGGAGAGAGTTTAGGGTTGGAGAAGCCCTAAGTGATTAAATTATTGGCATGATACTTTCTGACTCCCAAATTTGGCATGTTTTATTCTGTGTATATGCTTAAATTATTTTTGGCTCTAAGTACCCGTTTGACCATAGATTTTCCAAGTAAAATTTGGGTTAAATTTGGCAAATAGTGTTTGTCTATACAGTTTGACAAATGGCCCAAATTCTCAAATATTAGAAAAAAATAGTATTTGGGTCAAATCTCATTATTTGAGAGCTTTAAAAAATTCAAATTCTTCACAAACTTTTATCTTTTACAAAAACACTCTCTATAGTAGTTGTTTGCGCTGTATTACATAATATTTTACGTGAACACCAAAGTAGTGATGAAATATTCAGTGATGATATGATTGTTGATGAAATGGACGAATAATTGGC
Source organism: Solanum tuberosum (assembly GCF_000226075.1). Classification (NCBI taxonomy): domain Eukaryota; kingdom Viridiplantae; phylum Streptophyta; class Magnoliopsida; order Solanales; family Solanaceae; genus Solanum; species Solanum tuberosum. The sequence goes on from NW_006239733.1 coordinate 43,042, forward strand.
TTAGGGGAATAAAGTCATGTGCTTCGTCTATTTCATGATGTATGGAATGATGCTTGTTGCACTCACTCCGAACTATCACATTGCTCCAGTGTCATGGACACTACTTGTTAGTTGTTGCAACGAAGATCCAATTGACTTGTTGCGGAAGTCATGAATCTTGTTACGTCGACGTTTCTATCTTGCTATGTAATACAAACATGTGGTTAGTTTTGATAGTCTTTAAAACTTATGGGTATAAATCATATTTATTTGAAAAGGTCAAATATATTTCTCAAATATTATGGCCAAACACATGGTGAAATTCACCCAAATAATATTTATCAAAAATATTTGAAAATCTATGGCCAAACACTAGCTAATTATCCCCACCACTTGGTTATTTGATAGCTTTCACTCCTTAGATGACTTCACGGAAGGAGGCTTATTGCGCTCACGTTCACGTTGTATAGGATAAAATTCGGACTTGATGGGTGGCTGAATCAAAAGGTGACTTACGACAAGTAGGGGCAGATCTAAAGGGTAGTGAGGAACCAGAACCCCTGTAAAAACTTATACTGTATATAAGTTTTTTTTAAAAATGAACTATGGAAGAGGAAAAGTTTCAGATGAGATGGACCCCCAAGAGATGAGAGAGAACCCCCAATTGCTTAGGGGTCACACTCTGCCCTGCTTGGTGGACGAAATCTTCTCTCCTTTTTGAATTCTTTCTCCCACACATCCTATTTTCCCTCTTTCGCCGAGGAGGAAAGAATAATATTCCAAGCGGATAGAGACCTAAATTTCCATTAGATTCATTCCTAAGCTTGCTTTGTTGCAGCAACTCAATAACTTAATAATTAAGAATCCCAAATTTGTATAATATTGCATAATGATGTTTGTTTAACAATGATGAAAGCTATAACTCCACTGACTCGTCTATGAAGCCTCTAAATACTGAAGATAGGTATCGGGACTAGATCCCCAACTACCTGAATATTCTACAGGCAATATCTAGTAACTATCAAAACTCTAGATAGACTAGAGCCCTCCGGAGAGCAAGGAAATCTCACCAAATCTAAGTGAGAGTAAGATCCTTATGATGCATTTGTTGTCGATCCTGAATCCTAGAATCTGCATCATAAAATAATGTAACACTAAATGATGTTACTAAATGGAATGTACGTATATAAAACAACTAAATGAAACAACTGGTTAAAACTGAATACTCAGTTAAATGAGTGAATATGAAGATAAACTAAAATAAAGTAGACTAAATAGTATAAAATAAGATTTTTAAATGGAAAAGGTGGGACATGTTCTAAAATTGATTAACTTAACATGATAGATGAATATTTGAAATTTGAGAAAAGGAATACATAAAATAGTATGTATGTCACGACCCAAAGTATACCCTAGACGTAACATGGCGAATAGAACCCTAAGAGGCTCTACACAAGTCACTTAGCATACATCATACAAGATAATAGAAATAAGGATTTCAAAGAAAGAATCTTATATCATAAAAGAGTTTAACAAAAGCGGAAGTCTAACATAGTCTCACAAATCATCTATTACATCATAAGGAAGTGAATGAGACGTAACTCATACATCACATAGAAAGTCCAAAAATTGAAATAAAGAAAGCAATAAAAGTGTCTTGGTCCTTGGAACATGAGAACTCATCAATCCTTGAATGCCAAAAGATCAACTTTCCATGAGTGTGAGAGGTAGGAGTGTCAGACCCTACATTAGTGAAACAATGAAGGCACAAGTATGCATTAGTACATGGAATGTACTAAGTATGATAGCAATGCATAAAAGTTATGAAATCATGCTAAAAAGGAATTTACATGACATGCAATGACCAAGCTAAATCATAAGATAAAAGGTTAGAAAACATAAATGATAATCATGGTCAATGCAAAATAAACATCTTTGATGCACTTGTGAAATATTTAGAAGTAACCTTAGTTCATTATTGTGGGAATTTTACCATGTAACCAACATAGACCATGTGATCTATAACATGGAATTTGGTGCCACACAGAAAAGAGATATATTTACTTCTTAAGGTAAGAACCATGAATTCAAGCTAAAATGGATCCACTAGCTAATGTCTATCTGAGACAAATCATCCTATGGTGGCACATAGTTTATGGGATGTGGGTAATCACCGCTAGTCCACTAGATGCTAAGTAAATCCCATAGAATAGTCATTAGTCATAGTCATAGTACCATCCATGGAAAGTCCCAATTAAGTAATCAACATCAAGCTAGAGTTCATTTAGAATAGCTCTTAAACTTAATTCAACTTAGGTGAGAAAACCTTTCAACCTTATGAATTCTTTATGTGAGAAATCCTTTCACAATCTAGTGGTGTGTGAGAAAAGCTTTCACAACAACATTGATACTTTACTCTCAATGCATTCTTAAATCATTTACATCAACTTCATAAAATTATGCATATCTTCATAAATTCATATTTCATAGTTCATAAGCTTCATCATGTGCTCATAGTCTAAAAATCATGGATCATGCATGAGTTCAATTTAAAATCTTCTAAATACTTTTAATTCATGCATTAAAGATAAGAAACAAGTAATATAATCATAATTGAAAAGAACCCATGAAGATTGAGTAAAACTCTAACTTTGAATTGAGAATCTAACTTGTAAAATTTGAAGATCTTAGGAACCCTATGGAGGAAAAGAATATATAGGTGAATACTAACATACCTTAGTGATCAATCCCCAAAAGCTATGGATAATTGAAAATCTTGAAGTGAAACCCTAGCTTCTTCTTCGTTAGCCTTAGAGAGAATTTTGGGGTGAACGATTTAGAATTAGTATTTTTAGGACTTAATTCACTTATATAGGTCTTGAAATAAGGGTTAAAACGCCACGACTTTGGCATTAAACACCTAGGGAAAAGACCCAAAACCCCCCTAAAATAATTGTCGACCCCTTTCTACGGTTTTGACCTACGGTCAGTAGGACTTTCTACGGAAACTGTTCAACCATAGAAAAGTTCAGAAATTTTAAAATTGGACCAAATTTAGATGAGACCTTTCTACGGTCTGTAGACCCCAACCATAGAACTCAACTTTGACTTTAAAATTTCACTAAGTCTGGACCTTCCTACAAGACCTTTCTACGATATGTCATAACTCCTACGGTTCATCCTGTTCAGACGTAGGCCAAACTTCAGAAACTTAGTTTTTTCAAAACTCAACCCAACTTCTATGGTTTCCCTTCTACGATCCGTAGGACATCCTACGGTCAGTAGATGGGACTCGTAGTCCAGTGATGACAGCCAAATTCTACATTTTTCCACTTTCGAGGTATTACAATGTAATTATTTTTAAATCACTTTCATTACCAGATGATATAAAATCAATTTCTATGGCTTTAGTTGAAAATTTTCTAAAACTATAAATATGAGAAATCATCATATTTATGATGCATAAATAATCATATCAACTTAAATTGAAAAATATATAATATCTTTAAGTGGGGAGTTTCTTACAATTTATATACACCATGTGAGCTTATGTTGTCCAACTTATGCTCTCAGTTGGGAGGGTTGCCCTACATCTTGTCATAGTATAAAACTATTATGTTTTATATGGATCTATTACTGAATCTCTTGGGTCAAATGAGTTGATTGTATAACAGTGTGCTAAAAATCGTACGATGGCCATAATTATGGAACTTGGTATTAATATGCATCATTTCGGTGCTAAATAATCCTACCAAAATAATTTGTATATACTGATATGATCATAAAGAGATAGATTATCTATTTTTTTTAAAATTAAGTATAAGACTTCTGTCACGACCCAAGGGATACCCTAGACATAACATGGCACATAGGACCCCGAAAGGAACCATGTAAGCCACTTAGCATATCATAACATAAAGGATTATAATAATAAGAGTAAAAAAGCATTTAAGTCCAAAAGTTTCATAAAATCAAAGCGAAAGTCTAGACTTGTCTCAATTAGCCATCTATTACAATAGAAGTATCAAATAGGGTCATGGCCCTTACAAACACAAAATTCAAAATTCTAATACAATGAAAGAAAGGAACTACAAGATATCACTCGTCCTCGAATCCATGAGGACTCACCACAAGCAAGGGGAATAGTCGGTCCAAGCTTTGAACAAGAAGGAAGATCGTCTCAAACACCGGACCCTACACCTATACAAAAATGTAGAAAATATGGGTTAGTACAAAAATGCACTAAGTATGGTAGTCATCTATAAAATCATGAAGACATGCTAAAAGGTAAATTTTAGTTGAAAAACATGCACTTTGTCAAGCTTAAGAATCTTCATGAAGATTAGTGCAAAAGCATAAGTCATAAGCATATTCAACATATAGTTCATCATATCATAATGGAAACATACCATAAATAATCTCAAAGCATCCTTGTGAAATGCATGAATAAGATCCCATAATCCTACCCACACTAAGGAAAGGTTCTTAATTAACTACAGTTCATATTCTTGTTCATACTATCATAGTGGGATTAGCCTTAACCGACATAGAGCATGTGAGCTTAATCATGGAATCTGGTGTCTACCCCACACCTAAAAGGGGTTGTCCTACTTGCCTAAGGTAGAATCATACTCTTAGCTTAGGTGGATCCACTAGCTAAAGACCTATGTGGGCACATAGTTTATGAGATAAGGAGATTGCTTCTAGAAACCCGCCCTCTACTAACGGAGGAGCTTCCATCTCATTGTTAATATCCTCTCGGTACTAAGCATAATTCCCATTGAGTTCATATTAAGTCTTGACTTAAATTGATTATTATGGAAGAATGTCTTGACACTCAATCCAACATAACTCATACTAAAGCTCCTAGATTCAATGGGTGAGACTAGTCTTCCAACCTTAGAATCATTACATGTGACCAACCTTTCACATTATATCATTTTCATACAAAAGTGTGTACATGAGGATAACTTCCAACAACACAACAACTAGATCACAATTATAATCACTTTACTCTCAAAGTGTTCATAAAGCATATACTTACGTCTCATAATCATGCATAATTCATATACCTTGCCCTTCAAGGACCATAGATCACAATCCATCAATACATCGAGAATTACTACTTTACACACGGATGATAGCATAATTCAAGTATTCAATTCATTACATTCATAATTCTATAACATTATGCTTGCATCAATCAATAACCACACTTTAAGATCCAATTTGAGAAAATAGGGTAATTCATGGATTCTTGGGGAATTCAACTTAAAATAATATAAAATCACCAATATATCCATAATTAAACATAATCCAATCATTTAAAATGAATTTGAAAGGAATCCATGAGATTGAAGTCAAACCCTAACTTTTGGATTTTCTAACTTTGAAATTGGGGGTTTTGAAGGGGATCCATGGGTGAAGGCTACCTATGGATGAAGAACTACCATACCTTGATGAAGAATTACCACGAATTTGAGGAGAAAAGATGGATCCTTCAACCCTAGCTTCAGCTTTCTTCTTCTTCCTTGGAGTTCTAGAGAGAATATTTTAGAGAGGGTTTTGGTTTTGATTTGGGGATTTAGAAATTATGATTTAGAAGACATAATTTGGTGACTAAAAATCTTTATATAGGTGTCCTAATTTAGTTTAAAACGACATCAGTTAACCCCCACTTAAAATAAGAAATTGCCCTAATGCCCTTAAGTGAAACTGCCTTTCGGCAGTTACAGGCAGGACCTACGACCCCACCCATGGACCGTGGGTGGGACCACGCCCCATTCAGGTTGGGCGTGGTCTTTGGTCTGTGGCCTGTTTCTAGGGGGCTTGACACATGACCCCTACCCACGGGGCGTGAGTGGACCTACGGGGTGTGGGTTGCCCTCGTGGGTCACTGCCCAGGTCACTTTTGAGGCTTTTGCTCAAGGACCTATGGTTGGTCCTTAGGGTTTAAGACTTGACGTTCTAACACGAAAACATGAATTTTAAGGTACAGGGAGGTACTTAAAAAATCGTCGTTTTTTCTTTTTAAAATAAAACAGAATGTCGACTCTGCTGTGGAATTGAATTGGGTTCTAACCTTAAAATTAATTTGTTTGGCAAATATTTGTTGTTTATTTGCTTATTTATTTAATTTTTCTCAATATTAAACTGTTGCATTCATGGCATGACATATATTATGTCAAACGATACTTATTTTCATTTTTTACTTAAAGGACGATTATATGGGCCGCAATCGTTCGTTAACCAAATTGTTCTCGAGGTACCCTGGCGAATGTAGTTGGCCAGTGGATGGTCAACGGTCGTTAACTGTCCCAGCCTTAGTAGTCCGCTTGGGTCACCAATCTACTATAAATAAAACCCACTCTTAGTCAAACTAGTGTAGAGCTGAACTCAATCCCGAAATTTAGCGCATTTTGAAGTAAGATGACCCAACACCCAACACATGTTGGACCCATTAGAAAGACCACCTTGAATCCAAAACGGCCCACAGCCTAAACGGACGATCATACTTATGTGTTTAAATTTAAAGGATGTATACGTTGTTTGAAAATCATTGTTCCTGGGGGTTGGGAGTTTACTAGTTTGTTAGAGTCAAAGAAGGAGTTGTACAAGCGACTATTCTATACAAAAGTGTGGACATCCGGAGACGACAAGAAGCTCAAGAGCGAAGGACCTTTCATGGAAGTTTAGTTTAGGATGGTACCCCTGCCCGGGACTGATTATTTTGTATCCCTTTTCCCATATTATGTATCCACATTTGGTTTATTCGCAAAACTTGTATAAATATGGGTTTTGGGACAATGGAATGTTTCAAATGACATATACATCTTTCAAATCGTTAGGCCTACCCTTGGCACAAAAGGGTCACATATCCGTTTAGAACGCGCAATATTCGTTTATGTGTTATAACTGCTTGTGTGAATATGTTGCTTCATTTGGAGATATTCTAGCTCACTCCTCTTCAAAAATTTTAGAACCCCTATGCATAAATATCAAGTCACTATCAAAAGTATGTCCAAATACTCTTCGATTCTTTAGTTTCCCAACAAGAATCAAACTTCTCTTCAAATTTTAAATCTTACTTTCTCATCTCGGAAAAAGGTTCAATTTGCCATCTCAACTCAAAAAGAGATTCAAGGCAGTAGAACTACGTAGGACCTGAATTCTCCCTCATGAGATACGTAGGAAGTCTTTCAAGACTCGATCCCCATTTTTGAGAAATTTTATCTTCTTTCAACTCTTACAAAGAAATTATAGTTTCATATTAATTGAAAATCAGAAGTATGTTAATGAAAGATACAATCGACTTTGTCTCAACTCGAGTCAACATTTCTGATTCACTTATATCAAAATCAAATTCACAACTTCCTGTCTATTTAGTCATTACTCTAAATACGTGGGCTAGTTTATCTTCAACTGGAGCAACTCTTATGTGTTTGTGGTCGTATGTGTGATATTTTGTATTATTTATCATCTACATAGACTAACACGTTTATCTTTTGATTTATTTTTCTTTGTCAGGTACTTAAAACTGATCTATGTTGATAAGTTGGTTGTTCATCCTTATTTCACAAGATCTAAGGCCCCCAAAGATTCCTTCCCCGATCATTTTTGCAAAAAGGAAAGGCAGTAATGGGTGATAAAAATGACGAGATTAGCTTGACTGATGTTGTCGTGGCTCAGTCCGCCGCCGCTGATCAAAATGAATTAATTATGCAGTTGATGCAACAGATTGCCGAAATAAGGATCGAAATGCAAATAAGGCAAGATTTGTCTAATCCAACTTTCGCTTTCAACCCTCTTGGAGATGGAAGACCTCCACTCCACTTTCCTCCACCAAGCGCGGAACAGGTTCATATCCCGCCCTTTAACCCCACTCAAAATCCCCCAATCATTGATCTAACCGCCCCAAATCCCCATCATGCCTCTGTCTCTTACCAAGCGCCACCTACTCCTCAAGGTACCAACCCCCAAACCTTTCTTCCTCATCAAAATGCCAAACCGCAAGCTTGCCCTCCCCCTCAAAATTAAAATGTTAACAATCCCCAAACCTTCCCCCATCACCAAAATCAACATACCAACCCCCAGACTTTCCCCCAAAATTACCACGCCACTCAAAATACCCAGAATCCCTTAATTGCTCCGCCATTGCCTCAAAAGACTACTTTCCAAAATTCCAATTCCAAATGAACCTTATGCCAACTGTTCCGAGCTTGATCACTATGAGGAACAAGAGGGAGAGTGGAGGCCAATGGAAAAGGTAGCCAAGCTGAATATGAAAGAAGAGATCAGGAAAGCCATGAAGGAGATGCATTGTATTCCTGAAGTCGATGGGTTGAGTTATGAGGATCTGTGCATCCATCCAAATCTGGACCTCCCGAAAGGGTTTAAAGTACCAAAATTTGACACTTTCGGAGGAACAGGGAATCCCTTGGTGCACCTGAGAGCCTATTGTGACCAGCTCGTGGGAGTTGAAAGAAATAAAGCCCTATTAATGCGGCTCTTTAGCCGAAGTTTGAATGGAGAAGCCTTGGAATGGTTTACTTCCCATGAGATAAAGCAGTGGTCTAGCTGGAATGCACTAGCTAAAGATTTCATCGAATGGTTCGCCTACAATGTGGAGATCGTTCCTGATCGCTATTCTCTGGAGAGAATTAAGCGGAAATCCCCTGAAAGCTATCGTGAATATGCGTATAGGTGGAGGAAAGAGGCCACCTGGGTTCGACCTCCTATGTCTGAGAAGGAGATCGTTGAAGTGTTCATACACATTCAAGAGCCAGAGTATTATGACAGTGTAATGTTGCTCATTGGAGCAAAATTTGTGGAGATAGTCAAGGTGGGTGAGGCTATCGAAGATGGGATTAAAACTGGAAAGATTTCTCGCGTTGCCGCCTAACCGAATCTTTAGGATTGTTGAAAAAGAAGAGGGAAGATATGTCTTCTATTTCCTGCGCATCTGATGGAAAAGGACACTTCAGAAAATCCTCACCTTACGAAGGTTATCCTCGAGCTCCTCAAAATTCATATCCATCTTGTTATACCCAATCAGGTTATCAAACTCCATCATCGAGTTACCAAATTTTACCTCCTAATTACCAAACTCCACTAGCGAGTTACCAAATTCCATTTCTTGTTTACCAGACTCCATCTCCACATTACCAAAATACCCATCCATATTACCAAGCTCCATCAGTTAATTGTTCAAATATCCAATCAAGTTACCAAATTCCACCCCCGCACTGCCAAAATAGCCCTTCTAGCTACCGAGCTCCACAATACCCAAATTTCCAAACACAAGCACCAACTCACCAAAATCCTCCAAACTACCATCAAATACCTTCATATCCAGGAAATAATTACAATCCTCCTCGCCCAAATCTTGAGAAGAAACCTTCTAGAGTCTTTACTCCTTTGGTTGAGAGTTGAACACAACTTTTTGAAAGATTGAAATCAGTTGGCCTGATACAGACAATTGATCCAAAAATATAAATGTCAACTCCAAGCTTTATAGACCTGATCTTCACTGTGCTTACCATTCAGGAGGTGCTGGGCATATTACTGAGGAATGTATCAACTTGAAGCATAAAATTCAAGGCTTGATAGATCAAAAGGCCGTCACTCTTCAAACTGTCACTCCTAATGTCAATAGTAACCCCATGCCAAAGCATAGAGGGTTAACTATTAATATGGTTGAAGTCGAAGAAGATTTGAATGTGAAGAAAGTTACAATCTCAGCCAACCTTGAAAAGCTTGAGAAAGTTGTCGCCTCTCCAACCAAAAGAGAGACATCCAAATTTGTGATCATGGCACCTCATCAAGCTTTTGCTTTAGTGCTGAAGGAGGGTTAGAACAAGCAGAAGTTCGATCAAACTTTTCCAAAATCATTGCCTCACTTATATCAGTCTTTTCCAATGCAAAATGGTCTAGGGGAAGGAATCAAAAAATTGGTTCAAAGAAGGTGATATTGTGTTTGAAGAGACAATAGAGACATCTGTCATACCAGACAGCGAGTCAAAGGAGAAAATGCCTAATTGGGCATCCACTTCGCTCTTGATTCCTCGCTCGTCTTGGTAGACATAACCATGTTTTTATGTTATTTCTAAAATTGGTCGTGTTTCGAATGAGGCTCGAGACCCATCTTTTACTCTATTTTTGCCTCACTATGTTTTAATCTCCCTCCTCTTATTTTGAAAAAGACAAAATGATTTATCGTCATAGCCAAAGTTCTAATTTTCTTGTTTCAAATGAAAACCTCATTTAATGCGGAAACTTGCTTTACTTGCCTTATATTTTCTATCTAATAGTATCTGTCTATGATTTCGGTGAAAATATTTTCAAATCTGCCAATAGCATGTCATGTCACAAGCTGAATGAACAAAATGGGGTAGATGCAGACGAATTTAAAGACTACAATGAAATGATCATGGTACCTAAACACCTGGTTGAGGAATTCAGACAATTCAAGAGTCACAATGAGCCGAATTTAGGAGAGATTAGAATAGTGAATCAAGAAAATGATGAATGCATCAAAGAAATCAAAATTGGTGTCTATCTAACAAAAGCACAGGAGAGAGAACTCATCAGTTTGCTTAAAGAACAAATCAATACATTTGTTTGATGACATTACATGGTTGAGCATGAATATTGGATCTCACAAGTCGTCAATCTGCTTAAATATTGTTAAAAAATACCATGTTTGAAGACTCGATTTCTATCTTTTCCTTGTAACCACCTTTATTTACTTGTAATCCTTTATGCTTAGAATATATCCCTCTGTAATGAACTATGTCTGACCTGAATTCTCAAGAATGAGATACGTAGGCGGCCTATGT
>NW_006239733.1:53906-55757 GCF_000226075.1 Solanum tuberosum
ACTACGTTCGACCTGAATTCTCAAGAATGAGATACGTAGGCGGACTATGTCGGCCTCAGTCATTTCCTCATTTAATTTCCTATTTTTGTTCATCCTCGAGAGGGGAACTACGTTTGACCTGATTCCTACCTCAACGGGATACGTAGGAGCCACAACGGCTCGATCATATCTCCCGTAAGAGCTCTATTTTCCTTTACAATAGAAACTGGGACATAATTTTTGAGAGGGACTAAAAAATTCTCGAGAAAAGGATCTCTCCAATAAGTCGAGACTGAAGATACATTGAGAGTTGCAACTGGGACAGAATTTTTGAGAGGGTCTCAAAAATTTTACAAGTCATACATCAACAGTCGAGATACTCTAAGACATCTAACTGGGACAGAATTTTTGAGAGGGTCTCAAAAATTCTACAAGTCATATATCAACAGTTCGAGATACTCTAATACATCTAACTGGGACTAAAAGTTTTAGGATGCCCTCAAAATTTCTTCAAGCACCACTAGAAGTTTGTAGTCAATTTTGAATATTTCGAGCATGATTTGAAGTTTAAATTAACTTCAAATGATCTCTGGCATAGTTAAAGTTCATAGTCAACTACAGCAATCTCCGACAGCTTTAAATTTCAGAGTCAACTACAAAACTTCCCGATTATAGTAGATTTCGGGAGAACAATGTTAGAAAATTTTCAAGCTTTAAGGATTTTTGAATTCTCCAAAACTAGCTATCGAACACACCAAAGTTTCGAACCAAGGACGTTCGTTTAAGCTTGACGTGACATGACACTTGGCAATGACCTTTTCAATTACAGTTGTTTGAAAACCTTTTTCTTAAAGATCTTATCTAAATGTTTCAAATATTTTTGCATAAAAAGTTTTGTCTTGTCTACCGAGAAGCAAGAGATCAGAGCGATCAATTGAAGATAGCAAGACAAGGAGCAAGCGATTGAAGAAGTCAACACAGATCAGTTTGTTTTAAAAACTAACAATTTTTCTGTGTATGCAGGTCTATGAGATTGCCTCAAGTTCATCATATTTCTCCATTCAAAGAATATGGAGAAGTCAAAATGGCGAGGAGCTCCCCAAAATTGACAACTTTTTTGTGGATGCAGGAAAGTTATTTAAGTTTTTCAGAAGAAAAAGAAAGAGTTTAGAGTACGAGCAACAACACCTCGTTTAAATTCCCAGCAAAGCATAAGTCATAACGAAAACAAAATGTTCAAAATGGGAACAAGTGAAAGCATCACTCTCAACATATACAAGCATCTTTGATGACACGAGATTACACTTTTCAGCATCAAGAACGTTTGAAGACTATTCACGAATCTCGTTGATATCAGACGCGGTAATGTGAACTACCATAAGGGACATCGTCTTTACCACCCGAATGGACATTCATAGAATATTATCAAATGAGATAATATCATCACCCATAGGGACATTATCATCAATCTATCAATGGAATATCCTCATCCTACCAATGCATCTTCATTTTCATTAACATCATCCTACCGAAGGATCTTCATTATCATTATCCTACCAATGGATCATCTTTATCCTACCAATGGATCATCGACATTATCCTACCAATGGATCACCATTATCACTATCTTATTGATGGATCATCATCAATGAATTATTTTAATAAATTATTATTCTTCCTATCGATGGATGTATCCTACCGACGGATCTTCATTAACATTATTCTACCAATGGATCATCAACGTTATCCTACCAATGGATCATCAACATCATCCTATCAATGGATCAACATCATCATACCGACGGATCTTCATTATCATTATGCTACCAATGGATCATCATTATTATCCTACCAATGGATCATCATCATTAT
>NW_006239733.1:55787-73117 GCF_000226075.1 Solanum tuberosum
ATCAACATTATCCTACCAATGGATCAACATTGTCCTACCGACAGATCTTCATCATCATTATCATCCTCCCGACGAATCTTTATTATCATCATCCAACCAATTGATCTTCATCAGTATTATCCCATCAGTGGATCATTGTTAATCATCATTTTATCGATGGAGCATTATCATCCTATCGATGAAGTAGCATCATCCTATAGATGGATCAACATCACTCTACCAATGGATTATCGTCATCGTATCAATGAAGTATCATCATCATCCTATCGATGGAGTAGCATCAACATCATCATCCTATCGATGAAGCAACACCATCATCATATCATTATCGTCATCCTATCAATGAAGAATCATTATCCTACCAATGAAGCATCAACATCAATATCCTATCGATGGAGCATCATCATCATCCTATCATGTAGCAGAATTATTCTACCAATGGATCAACATTATCCTACCAATGGTTTATCGTCATCTTAGCCATGAAGAATCATCACCATTATTTTCATTTGCAATAACGTCATTAAGATATCCATCAATATATTACATCAGTCTATATTTTATTACTTCGATATCAAAGGAAGAGTACATAGAAGATTATATTACAAATATGAAATACGAGCTTTATTTGCTTTACGTCAGAATGGAGGAAGCTGACGTCAAATGTTCAAGGAGAGCAATTAAGTGTCAACACGGTAAAATACACTATCTCCCCATTTGAATTACATTTTTTATTCTAATGAGTTTTATCTCAGTCTTTGTCGAGAGCAACCAAGAGGATGAATTCTCAAGTCAAACCACAGGTGCGGATGACATCAACAAGGATGCAGCACAACGTGAAACTTTTTCTTAGCAGCGAACTGAGACATAGTCCGAAGAGAAGTGTCAAACTCTTAGGACACGAGCAGAGAAGCAACTTCCACCACAATCAAACCACACCCCTATCAGAAGACATGTGGGTTTTCTTTAGGTTTATTGGTTTCAGTTTCACATCCGGAAAATTTTGGTTTTCACCGGAAGCAGCTTTCCAATCCGAGTGACAATGCACCAAGAGCTTTGGAAATTCTGTCTGTGTAAGTTCTTAATTATAGGTGTGAAGTGCACTACATTCATGACCAAGAGGTTGCAAGCCTCTTTTTCATACTCGACTTATTTTGTCACTCCTCCCAACCGAAGGTTATCTTAGCATAAGAGATTTCCTTTTCAACGGATCGAGTCGAACTACAAACAGCCTGATTCCCTAAGTGGAAGGATATGTAGGCGGGCACAATGTTGAAAATTCGGTTGTAATCTGACACTCTCTCTTAAATCTTATTACCTAGCATTCCGGTCTCTTCATATTTCGATATCGAAATAGCTTTTGAATTCTTTCATAATCATACGTTAAATCAAGCGTATCGAACTACAAGTGGCCTGAATTCTCATATAGCCTGAGATATGTAGGAGACCCGACACCGGGGTTCGGCCATAATTCTTAAAGTCCGTACCAAAACCCCTTTCTAAAGAGATGGATATGTGGTCGGTCAAAATTGGATTTGTCAATTTCATTTTCCTCAAATTTCTTTCATCAATCCAAGTCAAACGGGGGACAGTTGTTGACACCCAATTTTGGACCTCCACAATATAGATTAATCATCGAGCTTCTTCAATTTCAAACGATTTGAAATAATTAGTTTTAGAAATTTTCAAAAAGAAAAAAATATATATAAACAAACAAATAAATAAATAAATAATAGTTTACAAGTTATTTTTAGATGGTTTGTCGCTTTTATAATTTTTTAATAATATATCTTTTATATAATTTTGTATATAATTAGTATATTTTATGAATATTCGAAAATCGTCTCTAAAAAAAGATTTTGTTTTACTTAAGTATTTGGTCAATTAGTTTAGTTATATAATAGTTTTTTTTAATTAACTAGTGTATAGTTAAGTTAATTATTTTGTTTTGTTAAGGTTAAGAAGCTCATTAATTAATTTATATAAAATTGTCTTGTTTAAATTGTGAACAAGTTCAACAATTAAATTAAAATTTGGTTACAATTGAAATTCATTTGGCTTTCGTGTAATTGCAATGCTAGCCAATTTCTCACCTTATCCTTATTTCACTTTTGAGACCAAATTTTGGCCCAAAATCCAATTCAATATTTGGCCCATCATACCAATATTCCCAGCCCTTTTCCTTTTTTTCTGCCAAAGAAACTCAGGCCCAAACATAATACATCAACAGCTACCATAAAATACAGAAACCAGAACGTTGTACACGTTCTTCTTCTTCCTCTTTCATGCGAACAACATGAACCCAGAAACGCTGCAACCAGAATAGCGAACCCAACCCAGTAAGACGTGACCTGACCCCAGCGCGTGTCCTCTATTCCTCTCGACGTGTCCATCTCGTACAAGAACCGTTCGAGAATCGTCCAGACATCTCCATCTCTGCGCTTCAAGCATCCTTGCTCTAAGATCAAGCGGCCCTCATTCTCAATCCATTAAGAATGGGTACGAAATCGAGTCAACAACCTTATCTCTTGACAGGGAATTCGAATTTTAATTGAAAAAAAAATCATCCATTTCCCCCCTCTTTTTGTACCTTAGTCTCCTCTATAAAAGCTTTTCTCTCTTCCATTGTTAGGGGTTTCGGGGAGGGGGGGGGGATTGAAGGGAGACAGTGAAAGTAAAAAACAGAAAAGGGAATTGAAAATCCAATATAGAGAGGAAAAACAGAAGTATATTTTAGGGCGATAAATCTTATATAATTTAAGTTTCTGAGTTCATTACTTTGGAGTTTAAGCTTTCATCGGAATTCTTTGTTGCTGGTGGTGGAAAGCTTTATTCCGCTCGAATTCTCAGTTCGCTGCCTCAAAAGAGGTATAGTTTCTTTACCTTTAGCTTTTCCTCTGTTTATTTTGGAATTTAGAATGTTAGAAGTTGTTAAGTGAAATGATGAAGTGATATTTCTTAAATCAGTTTCTCAATTTTATTCTGAAAGCTAGTTGAATCTCTATCTTGTTTAGTTCGAGTTGTTTGATGTTCGTCTGATTTCAAGTTTGAATACATCGGCTATACATATGTGTTTTCTTTACTGTATAGCCATGGCTTTGGGTTGTTTTTCTTTTCTGTTCATGATTCCTTAGTTTAGACTCCCATTGTATTAGCCCAATATTGTAGAATTCATTTATGTTCTTGTGTAGCTTGAGTGTTATTTAGGTCCTGTTTTGCTTCGACACATGACAACGTGAATATTGCTTATCATAACCTAGAGGTCTTTAATGTGATTTACATCTTTAACATCAAAGTTTACAGCTCTTCTTTAGTAACTGATTTGTTCGTTCCCTGTGATGCCTTGTCTTTGTTCTTGTTATTGTTCGAAATATTTGAGTTCCTAATTGCTGACTTCCTTTTGTATTCGTTCTCTCTAGTGTAGCATTGGTATTTCCGAACCTCTTTAAATTGTTTCGCTGCTCTTTTCTAGGTCAAATGCTCCATAAAAATTGAGTTCTTTCTTGCTAATGCCTCTCCTTATTTCGAAATATATTTCAATCTAGTTCGGATTTTTTAACATTACTTATCTTAGTTTTTTATGCCCTTTTGTGTTATTTAGCTTGCTACTTGCCTTTATTCGAATGCTATATTCGTAAGTACATCCTTACTTTGGGGTTGCCTGTTGCTTCCAGTGTATAGCAACCTTTTAGAAAACAATTATTTATTCCTTATCATGTGTTACTACCTCAATAAGATGCCACCATCCGCCTGTCAGTGTTCATTTTTTTCATGGAGTTTAACATGTTTTTGTTCCTTTTGCTATGTTAATAACAATTAATGTAGTAGTACTCTCACATTCCTCTTTATTAATTGTTAACCACTATGTGTGTTTCTCCAAGTAGAATCTCGGTTTTTCTTTATTTTATGCTTGTTACATCAAAGATGTTGGATACATGGTGTTGCATCTTATTATTCAGAGTTAGGTCCCTTGTATTATTATCATGAGTATAAGTCGATTTTCTTGTCAAGGCTACACCTGTTTGCTTTGGTATCATTGACTCTTCTAAATTATACCCGAGATTTCATGATGAGCTTTTAATTCGTATATTTTATTTTGTTTATGCATGAACTCTCTCGGATTGAGTCATTTGGACTCCACATGTTCTCCCTTGCATCTCGAAATAGGATAAGGAGACCTCAATTCCTCTTTTATCGAGTCAGCCAGCTATAAAAATCAAAGTCCTCGAAAAATTGACGAACATGAATTGATGCTGATCCGGGATTGTATACATCTAGTGTATATAAATTCGAGAAATGGGTCCAAAGGCCTCCAAATTAAGTTATTGTATTTTGTTATTTTGGGCCTAAGCCCCTCGCATTTTAATTGTTGTTATTTTGTTAGTTTAGGACAGGTACCAAATGCAAGAATTGGGCCTGAAGCCCAATAGTGAAATTAGTTCACTTTAGTTCCTCTAAGACATGTGCAAATGGGCTATAAAGCCCAAAATGAAATTAGGCCTAAATACTGGCCAGACGGACAGAAAACCAGACTTGGGCCCAAGTTTCTCTCTTCTTCTTTTTTTCATTTATTTATGTTTGTTTACTTGTTATTTTGTGCTGTTAATCTTAAGGTTTCAAAAATTCAACTCCCAAAAAGACACCCATTTTGAATTAACTACTTAAAATTTAATAAATTATTTATCCTTTATTTCACTTTAAAAAATAAATTTTGCAAAGGTAATATCATAATATTTTCCCTCCCCTTAAAATAATTTTAAGTTTAAGTTATTAATTTCCTAAATTTGTAAAGCATGCCTATTTTCTAAAAATATTTAGCCAAATAGTTAATTACCGGATATCCGCATGTTAGCGGGCATTTCGGGCGCCTTTAAATCCTTTCTAAAATGCTAATATGAACCCCGAACCCCCTTTTAACATTTTCATTAGATTTATGTTTTAATCTTTTGGAAAAAATAGTTTTCTTAATTTTACTTTGAAAATTAAGTGGCAACTCTTAAAAAACCATCTTTTTTTGTTTTAAAAATAAAACACATATCACCAATGAGCATTGCCGAACGACATTCTTCCTCTACCAAGTCGGACACCCCCATCACAAACTTATTCATTTTAGCCCTTGAGTCTGCCACTATAGTTGGAGCATACTTGGATAGATGGGTGAACTTAAGAGCATACTTTTTCACACTCATACCTCCTTGACGAAAGTTAATGAATTCTTGCATCTTTCATTCCCTCAACTCTAGTGGAAAGAACCTATCAAGGAATGCCGATTTGAACATCTCCCAATCTATGGGACCCGCTCCTATTGGCCTCTCACCCTTCCATTGTTCATACAAAACTTGAGCCACATATTTCAATTGGTAGGTGGCCAACTCCGCCTTCTCTTATGGAGACACTCCCATAATATCAAGCACTTTATAAACCTCGTCAACAAACCTTTGGGGGATCTTCTTCCACTTTAGAGCCATAAAATTCGAGAGGGTTCATTCTAGAGAAGTCCCTAAGCCTTGAAGCGACATTCACATTAGTGTTCACATGAGTCCCAACATCTCTATTGGCTTGGGTCGTCATGGCTTGGGCTTGAGATGTCATGGCTTGAGCTTGAGTTGTCATGGCTTAGGTCAATCTTAGAAAAGCCGACCTAACCTCCACATCCGACATAGCTGGAGGATTAACCAAAGCTTGATTTACTTGAGGAGCTTGATTACCTTGAAGAGCTTCCTCATTCACATTGTCACCCTCCACTCTTCTTGCGGTAGCCTTTTGTGTATTCATTTTCTAAAGACACAAGAGAAATATTAAGAAAGGGACTTTTATAGAGTTAAACTCTAAGGCACAATTTAAGAATAATGAAAGAAGTGAAATTTCCTAACATCTTATAGTCTCTCATTCATAAATGTGGCGCGTTTCACATTCATGAACAAGACTCTACTAGACGTGGCTTATGAGACATTATCCTAGAATCATTCTAAATCTTGTGCTCTGATACCAAATTTGTCATGACCCAAGGATATCCCCTAGACGTAACATGACACATAGGACCCCGAAAGGAACCATGTAAACCACTTAGCATATCATAACATAAAGCATTAGAATAATAAGAGTAAAAACGCATTTAAGTCCAAAAGTTTCATAAAAGCAAAGCGGAAGTCTAGACTTGTCTCAATTAGCCATCTATTACAATCGAAGTATCAAATAGGGTCACATCCCTTACAAACAAAAATCTGAAAGTCTAATACAACGAAATAAATGAACTACAAGATATCACTCGTCCTCGAATCCATGAGGACTCACCACAAGCAAGGAGAATAGTCGGTCCAAGCTTTGAACAAGAAGGAAGATCGCCTCAAACATCGGACCCTACACTTATAAAAAAATGTAAAAAATATGGGTTAGGTTAGCACAAAAATGCACCAACTATGGTAGCCATGCATAAAATCATGAAGACATGCTAAAAGGGATATTTTAGTTGAAAAACATGCACTTTGTCAAGCTTAAGAATCATCATGAAGATTAGTGCAAAAGCATAAGTCATAAGCATATTCAACACATAGTTTATCATATCATAATGAAAACATACCATAAATACTCTCAAAGCATCCGTGTGCAATGCATGAATAAGATCCCATAATCCTACCCACACTAAGGAAAGCTTCTTAAGTAACTATAATTTATATTCTTGTTCATACTATCATAGTGGGATTAGCCTTAACCGACATAGACCATGTGAGCTTAATCATGGAAGTCGGTGTCTACCCCACACCGAAAATGGGTTGTCCTACTTGCCTAAGGTAGAACCATACTCTTAGCTTAGGTGGATCCACTATCTGAAGACCTATGTGGGCACATAGTTTATGGGATAATGAGATTGCTTCTAGAAACCCGCGCTCTACTAACGGAGGAGCTTCCATCTCATTGTCAATATCCTCTCGGTACTAAGCCTAATTCCCATTGAGTTCATATTAAGTCTTGACTTAAATTGATTATTATGGAAGAATGTCTTGACACTCAATCCAACATAACTCATACTAAAGCTCCTAGCTTCAATGGGTGAGACTAGTCTTCCAACCTTAGAATCATTACATGTGACCAACCTTTCACATCATATCATTTTCATACAAAAGTGTGTACTTGAGGATAACTTCCAACAACACAACAACTAGATCACAATCATAATCACTTTACTCTCAAAGTGTTCATAAAGCATATACTTACATCTCATAATCATGCATAATTCATATACCTTGCCCTTCAAGGACCATAGATCACAATCCATCAACACATCTAGAATTACTACTTTAGACACAGATGATAGAATAATTCAAGTAGTCAATTCATTACATTCATAATTCTATAACATTCTACTTGCATCAATCAATAACCACACTTTAAGATCCAATTTGAGAAAATAGGGTAATTCATGGATTCTTAGGGAATTCAACTTAAAATCATATAAAATCACCAATATATCCATAATTAAACATAATCCAATCATTTAAAACGAATTTGAAAGGAACTCATGAGATTGAAGTCAAACCCTAACTTTTGGGTTTTCTAACTTTGAAATTGGGGGTTTTGAAGGGGATCCATGGGTGAAGGCTACCCTTGGATGAAGAACTACCATACCTTGATGAAGAATTACCACGAATTTGAGGAGAAAAGATGGATCATTTAACCCTAGCTTCAGCTTTCTTCTTCTTCCTTGGAGTTCTAGAGAGAATATTTTAGAGAGGGTTTTGGTTTTGATTTGGGGATTTAGAAATTATGATTTAGAAGACTTAATTTGGTGACTAAAATTCTTTATATAGGTGTCCTAATTTAGTTTAAAACGACGTCACTTAACCCCCACTTAAAATAGGAAATTCCTCTAATGCCCCTAAGTGAAACTGCCTTTTGGCAGTTACAGGCAAGACCTACGACCCCCACCCACGGACCGTTGGGTGTGGTCTGTGGCCTGTTTCTGGGGGGCTTGACCCATGAACCCTACCTACGGGGCGTGGGTTGCCCAGGTCACTTTTGAGGCTTTTCCTCAAGGACCTATGGTTGGTCCTTGGGGTTTAAGCCTTGACGTTCTAACATGAAAATACGAATTTTAAGGTACGGGGAGGTACTTTCTAGGCATTAATCCTGACGGCAAGCCCTAGCTTAGCCTACTAGTTTCCGGAATGTTACAACTTCGCTCTAATCTATAAAACTATATTACTGGTGAGCTTATGATCACAACTATCTAAAATATGCTGATATTTTGAGTTTTAATAATAAAAATAATTTTCTTGAAAATCATATTTATGTTTGTAAACATAATTTGTAAACTTTCGTAAGAAATCTTTCAAGTGATTGGGCTTCTCAAAACATGATTTGTAAAATAGGTATAAGAAATTTCATGAAATATACCTGACACATAAAAATAATGCATATGAATATTATAACAAAGTGTTTAAATAATTTTAGTTAAAAATGGTCTATGTAGTAGGATAAGCATGAGCCATCAGTCAAGAATTATCAATGAATATGACATATAATAGTTTCAATAATAGAATTTAACAATGAGAAGTAAGAATTAGAGGGAAATTAAATTTGTAGACTTTGGGTAGAACCCTAGTGTTGATCTTATTAACTGAAATTGTAGATGTAGGACATGAGGAATAATTGAGTCATGGACGTAAAATTGTATGAAGCGCACGAGCATGAGTCATCATCAAAATGGTGATATGCGAGACATAAGTAGGGTGTCATAAAGATCAAAATTTGAGGAATACACTAGAATAGGAATGGATATATACCTTATCATAACTCTTTCTGAACATAATACTATTAAATCATAAAGTCCTAATTTGGCTCTCCGTTCTCTCATCTCCCTCTTAGTGATGAAACTAATATTGTCTTTGGACTTATTCCATGTTCTCTAAACTGAGATATATATACTTTACAGTTTACTCTAACTGTCAAGGCATTGCTGATCACATGACTACAAACCCTTCTTGATGGATCATATCTACATATACTAAGATTTCTTTCTACGATACTTCTCTTAACTTTCTCCTGCCTTTATAGCCATCTTTCTATAACCACAACTCTTATTTGCATGTATAGCCATTTACTTTAACTCCTAATAATTTGGCCTCTTCTCGTTAGTCTAGTAACACCACTCTTCTAAGTTCATATCTACCTTGATGAAGGGAACTTTAACGATATTGAGAAACTCATCATTATCTAATTATAAACCTTTTGACCAACTCTTAAGGGTACTATATTATGTTTACATCAGTCTACTCAACATTGGCAGCTCAAGGATACTAACTAGGTACACATAGCAAACCATAAACTTAGAGTCTCATACAAATATATACTATCTTGAGTACACACATATTTTCCTAAGTCTTAAGGCTTTGTTCTACCTCAAGATTTCACCATAACTTACTACCTCGCATGGAGAGCATACATAATTTCTAGTTTCATCATCATGCTCATTTAAAGCTTATCAACTTAATATTTCCTAACATGTTAGCTTCTATTCATTACCTAGACTTGATCTATACTAATGCAATGATATACTCTAAGTCACCTTAACCAATAATTCTCTTTATGCAACTATCACAAAATATGTGCATACTCGTTACACCATAACACACACATAAAGGCATACCACCTAATTACTAACTTAGTAGGTACATGGCTTTAACTATATACTCTACTAAATCATTATCCCAAATTTTTTAAGCTGTTACACTTCTAATTCATATTTCTAACTTTGAGTAATTCTACTACTTGTATCTCATAATATCCTTTGAGAGGGCGCAACGTCGCGGTGGCTCACAAAAAATAATAATTTTAAAAAGAATAAAAGAGTTTAAAGAATAAAAGACTTTTAAAAAGGGGTAAAAATGAGTCGCCACCTAATTTTAGGAAAACTAGGAAACCAATTAATTAATTAACTGAAAAGAATGTCTACGAAACCAATAGATTATAGGTACGGGTTCAAGGTATTCTGAAGGGAAGGTGTTAGGTATCCTTTGAAATCCACAATTGTGGGTCCTGGCTGAACTCTTTTTTTTCAAATTGAGGAGGAGATAAATATAATATACAAGTAAAATAAACATGTAATATACACAACTAATAAAATAAAACAATAATATAAGAAACGACCTAAGGTTTGCCTAACATCAATATATACAAAATAGTGAATAAAAAGTATAATTCGAACTTCATTCGAATAGCTTCAACGGGAAGCAACTCCGGATACCTATAAAAATACTTAGTAAAAGTATTAGTAATAAATGAATCAAATAATAATTAAAAATAAAAAAATCATCTTATTAACATGGGAGGCCTTAGAAATCGACGGTAATTTCTTCATCAGCCAATTTTAACTTAAAATATATACGAACTTAAACTAAATTTCCGTCTTTAAAATAAAGAGTCATCGAAAGCCGACAGAGGGATTTTCTCATTGACCAAGTGAACCTTCCACTAATACAATCACTAATAATAGCAATAAGCAAAATTTAACAAAAGAAAGAATATAGAATTAATCAAGATTTGGCAATATTAAAATAATATAAATTCATTGGAACAAACTTCAAACAATTATCAGCACAAAACCATATAAACTGTAACCAAATATATATATATATAAAACGAAACATCTCCCTACGATTTTTTTTTTTAGAAAAGTGCACAAGTTAATCTAAATAAAGAAAGACATTAGATAAAAATAAAGAAAAAGCAACCATAAATAAAATAAAGTAAACACAAAAACTAAGGTCATCAGAGAACAATAAAAACTGAGTAAAATAATAATAAGACATTTAAAGGCAAAATAAAATAGGATCATAATAAGCTAAAACAAAAAGATTTCTACTAGAAAAATAGTCATTGGGTAACCAAAGAAATAAGAGTGATTGGAGTTTGAGCTCCTACTATAGAAGAATAGATTAAATGATATTGTAAACAATAAAAAATGATTAAAATAGAGCAGATTTACAACATACAAACAAACATAAAGTAACAATTATATGAAAAAGGCAACAAAATGTGTTAAGAAGTCCCACATCAGTAGAGGGATGGGAATTTGGTCTCCTTATATGGACTTGGACAAACCTCCCCTCATGAGCTAGCTTTTGAGGTTGAGTTAGGCCAGGTGTCATATCTTCACATGGTATCAGAGTCAGGTCCATCCCAATTTGTTGTTCACTGATGTTGGTCCCCCATTTAGAAGTGTTCACGCTCCATTTGAGGTCTGGGCGTGCGGGGGAGTGTTAAGAAGTCCCACATCGGTAGAGGGATGAGAATTTGGTCTCCTTATATGGACTTGGACAAACCTCCCCTCATGAACTAACTTTTGAGGTTGAGTTAGGCCCAGGTGTCATATCTTCACAGAAGGTACGTAAAAGAGAATGAAATTACTATGGGGTTTTGCCGGAGAAAGAGCTTGAGGACTGGTTGTGGTTCACCATCGAGCCAAAAAGTCTGTAAAAAGAAGAAGAAAATGTGAAAGGGGAAGGGGAATGTGACTGGCAGCGTTGTCTTATTTCCTCCGGTTCATTGGAGCTAAAGCTCATCGCCAGAGCTGATGATGGTTGATGGTGTTTCTGGTTGAGATTTTGGGAGGGGTCTGGTGGTTTGTGGGTTTTTGGTCGCTGGAAATAGGTGTTGTGTTCATTGTTTTCAGGTCGGAGAAGATAGCTAGGGGACGGGTTTGGCTCACATTGGCAAGAGAACAATGGTGGTCACCGTTAAAGAGGGGAAAAGAACAGATGTTTGATGAAGTTAAGGGCTAACAATGATGAGAGGATAGAGAGATGTGAGGAGGTCTTGGGGGTCGCTTTGGTGGTCGGCAGAGCTTGGGTGAGTTTGTCATCGGAAATAATAAACAATAAAAGAATTTCTTAAACACAAAAATCTGAAATTTAAACCCCTTATCTAAAATTTTATCCACCACCCCCTAACTTAATGGTCAAGCTATTATTTAAATAGGAAATTGAAAAATAATACCATTATTTGAAAATCGTGGGCCAAAATCACCGATTAATAAAAATAGGGTAAATCACATAAATATGCAATATTAAAAAAATATTTACCATCTATGGCAATATAATTTTTTTAACTAAATATGACAATTTTTTAGAATTAAAAAATTGTACTGTTCATCTTCCTTCACCTCTTTCTCTGCCCTTTTTCTTTTCCTCTTCATTTTTTTTCTTCTTCTTCGTCGTCTCTTTCTGTGTCATTCTTTCTCTTCCTCCTCTCTTTTTTTATTCTTCTTCTTTTTTTTTGAAATTTTCATCTAAATAACTGTTTTCAAATCAGTTCTTTCCCATATTTCACTATTTTTACCCAAAAACACAACGAGAAGAGGAATAGAAAAATTAAAAAATTGCACAATATCATGTTCTCAAATAGAAATTTCAAATCTTTAAAATTATAGCAACAAAAGTTCACCATTGATGGTCATTATAAAGCTTCAAATTTTGAATTTTACGAATTTTTGATTAGTTTGGATAGGTTGTTCCTACAAATAATTGAAAATGTCGTTTGAAGTTTATATCTCAATTTTAAGAGGGTTTGGTTAAGTTTATAATTGATTTTAGGAGAAATATTAGATTGGAACTCGAAAAAGGTGAAGTTTATGGAACGGTATCGTGAATGTATTAAAGTTGTATTCAATATGTTTCATAATTGTATTAAAATTGTATTAAAATCACGAACAATACATTTATAATACATATTACAAATTTCACTCCTTTTTTAGTGATATCAACCAAAATAATTTAAGTAACACACTTGTAGTACATTTATAACATATGCACCATACATTTGTAATACATATTGCAAATGTCACTCATGTTCTTAGTGATACAAATTAAAATAATTTATAAGACACATATAATACATGTTTTACTCATGAATAATACAAGTTTAATTCAGTCTATAGATTATTGTCTTGTCTTGCGTAGTTACGTTTTTCATTTATTGTTAATTTTCTCTTCTAATTCAACTTTTAATATTGTGTAATACACTTTTAATGCAATTTAATTCATTTTGTAGTTTATTATTTGTTACTATTAGATTACTTGTTTAATTCATTATTGATATAAGTTTAATTCACTCTACAGATCATTGTCTGGTGTTTCATTAGTTACATTTTTTATCCATGCTTAATTCAACTTTAATATTTGTCTAGTGCACTTTTTAATACAAGTTAATTCATTTTGCAGTTTATTGGTTGATTTGTTATGATTAAATTACTTGTTTAATTCATTATTGATACAAGTTTTATTCAGTTTACAAATCACACAATGCTCTTTCGTTTGCTACATTTTGCATTCCTGTTTAATTCACTTCTAATTCAACTTTAATATGTGTGTAATACATTTTTTATTCAAGTTTAATTCATTTGGCAGTTTATTATGTTTCTTCATTTGTTACAATTAGATTACTTGTCTAATTAATTATTGATACAAGTTTTATTCAGTCTACGAATCATTGACTGCTCTTTCGTTGGTGATTAGTTTGGATATGTTGTTCCTACAAATAGTTGAAAATATCATTTGGAATTTATATCTCAATTTTAAGAGGGTTTGGTTAAGTTTAGAATTGATTTTTAGGAAAAATATTGGATTGAAGCTCGAAAAAGGATGAAGTTTTACGGAACTATATCGCGTTTGTATTAAAGTTGTATTAGATATGTTTCATAATTGTATTAAAATCATGACCAATACATCCTACATTTATAATACATATTGCAAACTTCACTCCCTTTTTAATGATATCAACTAAAATAATTTAGGTAACACACTTATAATACATTTATAATACACGCACAATACATTTTTAATATATATTGCAAATATCACTCATATTCTTAGTGATAAACCAAAAGTAATTTATAAAACACATATAATACATGTTTTATTCATGAATAATATGAGTTTAATTCTAGTTTATAGATCGTTGTCTTGTCTTTTTGTTAGTTACGTTTTTCATTCATTCTTAATTCTCTCTTCTAATTCAACTTTTAATATTGTGTAATACAACTTTAAAGCAATTTAATTTATTTTGCAATTTTTTGATTTATTTTTTACTATTGGATTACTTGTTTAATTCATTATTAATACAAGTTTAATTTACTCTATAGATCATTGTCTGGTCTTTCATTAGTTACGTTTTTTTATTCATGCTTAATTCTCTCTTCCAATGCAACTTTAATATTTGTGCAATACACTTTTAAATACAATTTTAATTCATTTGTAATTTATTGGTTGATTTGTTACTATTCAATTACTTGTTAAATTCATTATTGATACAAATTCATTCAGTTTACAGATCATAAAATGCTCTTTCGTTTGCTACATTTTGCATTCATGTTTAATTCTCTTCTAATTCAACTTTAATATGTGTGTAATACATTTTTAATTCAAGTTTAATTCATTTTGCAATTTATTATGTCTCTTCATTTGTTATGATTAAATTATTTGTCTAATTAATTAATTATTGATACAAATTTTATTCATTCTACGAATCATTGACTAATCTATGAAAGAAAATAGAGAGAGAAACAAAAGGGAAAAAAAGCAACATAAAGAGAGAAAGAGAAAGAGCAGCAAAAAGAAAGCAAGAAAGAAAAAACAACAAAAAGAAAGAAAGAGAGAAAGAGCAACAAAAAGAAAGGAGCGAGAAAGAGAGAAAAATTAAAAAGCTGAGAGAGAAAAAGAGAAAGAGACGAGAGAGAGAAATATCTAATAAAATATATAGTATTGTCATACATTGCTATAAATGGTAATAATTAAAGAGTAAAAGGATCCACTCAAGTAATTAATCCTAAAATATATGTGCATGCAATCTTATCCATATTTTAATGAATTTCTAGACTACGCAAAAATATCAAAATGAAAATTATCAAAGGTGACGAATAAAATGAATATATATATATAGAAAAAATGTAATAAATGCCTGATATATAAAAAATGCAATTTAACAAAAAATAATGGATTGATCAAACCAAACAAATATTTGAACATATTCAAACGATTGTAACCCAAACAATACAAACAAAATTAACCGATAATAATCCTAAAATTTTGAGAAATAAGGATAATTATCAACAAATTGCATTAAAATTGCAAACATGTATTTTGAACTATTTAATGAATAAATTATTTTAAAATATTAATTTTAAAAAATACCAGATCAAAATTTCGTGTCAACAACATCGATCGCGCTACTTTTCGGGTAACAAAAGTATCCAAGCATTTTCAAATACATTTCCCCCCTTAAAGGTATTATCTACAACAAGATTCCAAAAGGGGTCTGAAAGTATATCATATTTTAACTCAACACACGATTTATGTGAACAAGAAAAATGGTGCATCTTTTCTAATCGAACAAGGTTAAACATATTAATGGACTCTTCTAAAGCCCTTGTGTTGTCTCTAACATCCTGGAGGCTCTATCTAAGGGAACCA
The DNA here is from genome assembly GCF_000226075.1 of Solanum tuberosum. NCBI lineage: Eukaryota > Viridiplantae > Streptophyta > Magnoliopsida > Solanales > Solanaceae > Solanum > Solanum tuberosum. The sequence continues at coordinate 71,252 of NW_006239733.1, forward strand.
TTTAGACTAGTTCCTTGGGGGAGGGTTCTGCATATCTATATTTTAAATAGGGAGTTAGCTTATATTTTGTTCACTTCCGCATTTGAGGCTAAGAGTTCTCCTATCTAGGTGTTAGAGTATGTGCCGGCACGATGCAGTGGGTTGGATCATGACAATATATTAAAACGCGAGATAAAAGTAAAGAAGTAACAAAAGTGAAATGATCTTAATGAACGTCGACCTTCATTAATTAGAACAAAGATGCAGATTATAAATATGGTGTACACTAATTTGGTGACATGATTACAAGCTTGTAAGATAACATTGATAAGATCCAAGCTAAGAGTACAACAACTGCCTGAAATATAAAGACAAGCAATAAATAAAAGTTAGGAAAGTCTGGATATTGTTGTGGAGCTAAACAACTACTACCTCTAAAGACTTTGATGAACTCTAACTCAAGTGAGAATCACCTACTGCTGCGCGAGGCTCAAAACCTGCATAACAAAGGTGTAGAAAGTAAGGGTGAGTATAAAAAACATGTATACTCAACAACATCCTTAAATGAAGTGATGGTGAGGGTCAATCATAGATTCCTCTTTCGAACACAGAGTCACACTCACATATATCAAAATAAGACCTATATTCAAAGACAAACTAGCAACTAAACGGATGATTCCTCGTGGAGATAGAGAGAAGAATGCAAGGCATAGAATGTGAGCTAAGAGGAGTAAGGTTCGTTTGCACAAGGATTATCGGTTAGGACAAAGACATATCTAGATTGCCTTACTTGGCTCAAATACAAGAAGATGTAAATCTATTTGAATTAGTTGATCATCTCCACTCAACCATGTAGTTGTGAGGCTAATAGTTCTAGATAACTAGAGGCTAGAGATGTTAGAAAATGAGATATTTCTAGATGTCTTTTGTTTAATTGTTATTTTCTTAAATATTATGTTAAGTATGTAAAGGAAATGTAGTCCTTGTTTTGTGGAATATGTTTTGTAAGAAAGTCAATAGTGGTTGGATATGTATAGTCCTCTACTAACTTTGGAAAGCTTATGTAGATATATGTGTGTATGCTTTTAAAAAGCTAAATATATATGAATGAATTTCTGCTGCTGAACCTTATTTTTTCTCTCTAAAAGTTTCAAATCCTAACAGTGGTATCAGAGCCCTTCTTCTTGAGGGATCTGTGAAGGCAAGAAGGCTAAGGTTTTTTTTCTCCTTCTAAGGTGAGAGCTGAGCAGCAGTATCATGACATCCAACAGCTTCTTGGGTGCAGACCCTCCTATGTTTACAGGAGAAAATTATCACATATGGGTGATAAAGATGAAGGCTTATCTCAAAGCTCTTAGTCTATGGGAAACAATTGAAAGTGAAGATGATCCTCTTCCACTTGGACCAAATCCAACAGTTGCACAAATGAAGATTTATGAAGATGCAAAGTCAAGGAAACCCAAGGCTCTCACATGTCTTCATTCAGCACTTTCAGATGTGATTTTCACAAGAATAATGGCTTGTGAAACACCTAAAGAAGTATGGGAGAAGCTAAAAGAGGAGTTCGATGGAAGTGATAGAGTGAAGACTGTCAAACTCTTAACTCTCAAAAGAGAATTTGAGATGTTAAGGATGAAAGAAGGAGATACTGTGAAAGAGTATTCTGCCAAACTTATGGAGATTGTAAACAAAGTAAGGCTGTTTGGTGAAACCTTTCCAGATTCAAGGGTGGTGGAGAAGATGATGATAAGCTTACCAGCAAGGTTTGAGTCCAAGATTTCAGCAATAGAAGAATCTTGTGATTTGAAGACTTTATCTGTGGCAGAACTGATCAGCAAGTTGCAAGCCCAAGAACAAAGATCAAGTATAAGAGATGAAGAAGTAGCA
>NW_006239733.1:76246-99178 GCF_000226075.1 Solanum tuberosum
AAGGAAAGGTAGTCCTTGTTTTATGGAATATGTTTTGTAAGAAAGTCAATAGTGGGTGGATATGTATGGTCCTCTACTAACTTTGGAAAAGCTTACGTAGATATATGTGTGTATGCTTTTAAAAAGCTAAATATACTGCAGCTGAACCTTATTTTTTCTCTCTAAAAGTTTCAAATCCTAACAAGAGAGACCATGATATGTTATCTACGTTGCAACTCAAAAATACAATAGATATCTTAAATTAGCTTAACAAAGGTAAATATATATATATATATAGCCCTAGGCTCTAATGTCTCTGTGAACTACTCCTACTCCTACGACCTTACTATATTCTACTTTCATTGCTTTAGTTAAAATTACTAGTATAAATACCAAACAAACTCTTTTGAAACTGAACAATACTTGTTAGCATAATTATAGCAGTTAAGTCACTATATATCTTGTCAGCGACTAAGTCCCAATGAGATTGATAAAACTAAATTTCCTGACAATTACTTTATTACTTTCAACCACGTACACACTTGCATGTATATTGGGACACAATAAGTTTCGGCATTGTTGTTGGGGAATTAAAGTATTGATAAGCTTAAGATTTTGTTATTGTATTTTTTTTAACAGGTGTTAACGACTTGATCTTAGTTTTACTATTGTAGATAGCATGATGTATTCAAAACTCTAATAGTGAGGCAATCCCTTCTAATTAGTTGAAAGGAACCGACACCCAAAATATTTGTCATCAAAGGCTTAGGGGGGAAACCTTGTTGCAAGTACAACACAACCAACCAGAACCCACACTAAGACCAGCTGACCCAACAATTCCGTTAGCAGTGTATGAAGTGACAGACCCACTCGGACCACTCCACATGAGAACCCGCAAGATCATCTCCAAAATTTCATAGAGATTGCAGACGTACACTTATGTCATATAAGATGTCTCATCGGACTATGTGGCACGCACCCTGTTACCATTCTCACTTTTAAGGGAACCAAGAGGTGTCTTAAAGTTGAACCTGTCAATTCTATCACTTCATGGGATGATCTTGAAAAAAGATTCATTTCAAGATTCTTTCCGTATGGAAAGACAACCAAGTTAAGAAGTGAAACATTGGGTTTAAGACAGAAGGAAATCATGGGAATATTTCAATACGTTATTGCTGAGTTGTACCCATCATTATCAGAATCAGGAAGTTCTAGCTCACACTTCTATTGAATGTTTAGACATTCTCTCTAAATTTTTTCTTGATTTAGCTACAATTGGACGGACACTTGAGAAAACAAATGATGAGTTGGTGCTACTCTCAAATAGGTTGGAAGCCAATAATTCTGAGTTGATTAGTGAATCCAATAGAGGTAGATGGTATAACTGGAATGCAAACACAAATAGCAGCAATGAACAAAAAATTTAGTCATCTGAAAAAATTCTTAGTGGTCAGACTTAGATGCAAACTCTAGTTTAGCAGCTGCTGCATCCTTAGTTGTTGTGTGATGTTTATGGAGGTGAACATATGGTTAATGTGTGTAGATCTAATCCAAAATTCATGTAATTTATGGACAACGTAGGTAGAGAGACGCACAATATCAAAACTTTGGAAAAACTTATAATCCAAATTGGAGGAACTACCCTAACTTCTCATGGGGTAGCACTCACAATCAAAACCAATATAGACCATAGCTAGGGCCAACAACAAGGCTATCAGCAGAACAAAGGTTATTCAGGTCAGGGTCAGGTAGGCGAGATCAAAGAGATATTGAAAATGTTGGAGGATGAGAAGCAGAAACAATCAGCTACTGCAAAATATCAATCCGTCATCTTGAAAGATGGATGGGTCATATGGTTAGAGCTCAGAACACTAGAATTTAATGAGGTCTACCGTGCTACGTGGACCCTAACCCAAAAAAGGATTAATGTTGTGACAATACGAAGGGGTAAAGATCTAGGCGAAAGAGCACCAAATAAATTAGCTGACAGAGCAATTGAGGTGAAAAAAGAAAGAGTATTAAAGCAGCCTATACTGGTAGCTACTAGACCCCCTTTCCATTCATACACATTAGGTTGAACAAACAAAAAGAGGAGGCAACATTTTTAAAATCATTTGATCTACTGAAGCAAGTAACCATTAATTTACATCTTATTGATATGGTGCATGACATTCTCCAATATTTGAAGGATATAGTGGCCGGCCGGCCAGCAAGTGAAGACAAAAAGAGTATGCAATGCTAGCTATGACAGAGTAATGCTCGTCTTGGATCCAAAATAGATTGCTGAGGAAGATGAATTACCCTGGAAGATTCGCCATTAAAGGTCCCACACCCCCTTCTACTTCTTAAAAAACCCCCCCAAAACTCTTTTGTTTTTTTCTCTCCCATACTCAAATTAAAATACTCCCTCCTCCTCCATTAAAACTCTTAAAAAATTTTACAAAAAATAGTACAATGGAGAATCCCTTCCAAAGTAACGGAAAGGGAAAGGCCACTGATGAGTAACATAGAAAATGGACTCACACAAGTTAAGCTTCGGACAATCAAGCCCCACCTCAGGCTCAGCTAGCCGCTCCTGCTAAACCAGATGCTCAAGTAGTGCATAAAAAGTATGGTACTAAATGGATGATGATAAAGGGGAAGAAATAGTTCAAAACATTCTCTCCCTGAGGCAAAGACATATAAAGCAAGACTATGGGCAGAGTTTTCAAATATCTGAGTTAGAGTACATAATATGGGGCTGCAGTTCATATTTTTCAGATTCAACTTGAGCCTAGTGAGGTAGTTATACGCTAACTGATAACCATTGGGGGAGCCCGATGAGTGTGTTACTCGAGGCTGAGATGTAAAGATTAATGTTAATAGATTATGCCGCAAATTAGGAACCCTCTTTAGGCGATCCTAGTACCTTGACTGAGATGTCTGTTGACGTATATTACCAGGACATCCATCACACTACTTGCTTTACTAGAGAAGCTCGATATTGGCTGAGGATTGTCTGTATATGGTTAGTGCCTTATGAGCACTATATAGCAATAACAAGGTAATCCATTCATATAAACAAGTTAATCACTTATCCAAAAAAAATTCAATTTTCTATATTTCGATAATCATTCATATAAACAAGTTAATCACTTATCCAAGAAAAAATAAATTTCTATTAGTGAATGGAGTATTTGTTTTTTATTGTGAACAAATGTATGAAAGTAAACATAAATGAAATTTTCCCTAGAATAAAAGAAGTAAATACCTGGTCATGCTATGGGCATGATCAAATGGAGAAACCAAAGCTAAAGAAGATCTATCAAGCTCTTCCTCCAAGTGTTGTTGTGTCATTTGCAACATGGACATTTTCTTACAAAACGAAATATTATTTTGTACCATTTCAAGCTCCTTCTCAAGTGCTTCAATTTCTGCCCTCAACTTTCTTTCAATTGCAAGACAACCATGCACAGGATTTTCCTTCCTAATCTTTGCCTCTAAAATTAGAGTTTCAACAAGTTTTGCTCTCTGATCATTAGCAACAGAATTAATATGCTTAATTGTATTATTTACTCCAAAAAGTCTATAAACATTTTGAAAATCTTCATCTTTAGTAGAAGGAAAATATGGAGCTAACTGACAATTTGGTTCACATTTTTTCCTTTGGTGCTTGCACGCTGCACATGTAGCAATAAACATCATATCAACATTCATATGCCTGCCTTCCACTTGAGAATTAATCTTAAATACTTGATTGAAAATGAAAATAAGTAAAGCTTTTTTTATTAATGATTTTCTTGTGAATATACAAAAATATATAGGGATATAACTATTTACTACTTCTATATAAAGTAGGTAACATTGGATTTGATCATGTTAATCAAAGGTTTCATTCATAAAAAGAAGAGATATGTAGTAGGAAAATCCTTCATGTTACTAAATATGTTCATACTTGCTTAATTACTTAAGAGGTTCATATAACATTATTATAGATCAAACTAAGGAGTGTGTAATTGAGAAAAAAAGAATGAAATATTAGCAGAAAAAATTAAATGTTACTTGCCTTTTGTTCTAATGATAAAAAAAAAGTTCAAATTATAGATTTTCTTAAAGGTTTAAGATTATGTCACGAATATGCTGAAATTTCTTCCAAAAACATAATTATTTTTTCCAAATAATAATAGGACATCAACCGTTTCAATCTATTATAGGACAATGATAGAGCTATCAATAACATAATCTTAAACCTTAAAAAAAAAATTATTCGAAACATAATCTTAAACTTCAAAAAAAATTATTTTGTCATGTCAATTTTTTTTAGTGATAAATTTAGTTAAATGATTTCATTGATACAAAGACTTAAGTTGAGTGATTTTAGATACAAAACAAAGTTCAAAGACTTTGCTAGATAAATTTTCAAACTTGAGTGACCTTTTGAGATATTAACTCACTTTAGTTAATAGGTAAACAATTATAGTGTGTACGATAACTACACCCCAATCCTATATTAATCGGGATACGCTTTATGAATAATTATTACTGTAAATATTATTTCCTTCGAATTCATAATATCCAATAAATTCTTTTCGGTAAACAAATTTTCATTTATACAAAAAGTGACATTAACATTTCAAGGATAGTCAACCCTACTTCAAGACCGAAACTTCACCCAAACAACTTTATCGAAGTAAATTCTCAACCACACGCTAATCGAAACAATCCTCAATTATCAAGAATGGAAAGAGTTCATCAAAGATAGGATTCGAAATTGGGGGTAAAATATTCTAGAATCACTTCGGAAATCAAAAGGGTAAAATCATATTTTTAGTTGAAAATCAAGTTCTACAAGCCAAGAGGAGTTTGTGGTTTAAAACCCCATTAAAAACAAGCAAGAATCGAGCTCTAAATCAAGAATTTACTATTTTTTCAACTTTGGGAGAAAAACCCCAAAACCCACATTTAAAATGCGGTAAAAAAGGAGAAATTTCGAAAAACTTTGTCAAAATCATTTTACCACAATATAAGGATCTTAAATCCCGATAATCAATGGAAACCTATTCCAAATCGACCTTCAAATTAACAATTTTTTATTTCTCTACTTTGGGGTTTAAATTTTCAACTTAATTGATAGAAATCATGAATTATGAAAGGGATATTCTTGAGAAAAGATTAAAATAGGGTTAGAAATATGTACCCAGTGATTATGTAAGAAAAACACATAAAAAATTCCCTCAAACTGACTTTTCTAGCTCCCAAAATATCAAAAATACGAAATGAGTTCGAATATATATTAACTCAGCTATTTCGTCACTAAAACGCATGTTTCGTCGCTAAATGTCTATTATTTGCCACTAAAAGTGTGCACTAGCAACCTTGAAAACATCTTTTGACCCTCAAAACTCATTCGGAATCCTATAAACACGAACGTACAGTGTAAATTCATCATAAAACTTGTTTTGGAACCAATGGAATCTTCGAATTTAAAAAAAAGATGGTTATGACCGAAATACCCCTTGGAACCCATATAGACAAAAATAACTTTTTACCTAAATATCCAAATCACAACCTAATTAAGGTCTCAGGAGTCTAACCGATCACCTTACTAGACCAAACTCGACATTCTGAACTGAATAAAACTTATGAAATCCCCATACGATGCTCGGAACTCATAATGTTGACCAAAGTCAACCATATAAAAAAAATCGACTCAAAAATGGCAAAATCACCAAAAACACATTTGATCACATTGGGAATCACACCAAACATTCCCGCAACCCAAACTAAGAATGAAAAAAGCCCTATATAATGATTTTTAACCCCCAAAATATCCAATTCAACTCATTCTCCTAAATTCTCCAAAATTGAACAAGTCAGCCTCTCCAATATTTCTCTCTCTAAGGAAGAAGAATGAAGCTAGAGTTCCAAGATCAAGTCTCCTAAATCCTCCATTGATTTCAAACTTTTGACATCAACACCTATGGAGCTCTTTCCTCCATATGGTTCCTAAATTCTCCAATTTACAAGTTAGAAATCTCCAATTGAAGTTAGAGTTTTCTTCCATGTCATGGATTCCTTTCAATAACTGAAGTTGATAAAACAAATCATCAATGCGCGAAAGAGGATATTTTTTCTTCACCATTACCTTGTTCAACTGCATATGGTCAATACACATCCTCATAGACCCATCCTCCTCATTTACAAATAAGACATGTGCACTCCAAGGTAACACACTAGGATGAATGAAACTCTTACTCAACAAGTCATGTGTTTCTTTAGTTCCTTAAACTCAGTTGGGGCCTTACGATAAGGAGGAATAGAAATGTGCTTAGTGCTCGGCTCCAAATCAATATCCCTATCGGGAGGAACACCTAGAAAATTAGTAGGGGTAAAACTTACAATTCACAGCCAACAAGTATCTCATATTTACCCCACGTTGTTATAGCCAAAGTTATTCATCATTAAACAATTCACAATGTATATAAAACCCTTTACCAATTTTCATTACTCCCAATCACACAAATGCATACAAGGTTCAATATACTTAACAAGGAATCAAAAGATCCACTTGCCTCAAGAAATCAATCAATTAATCACTTTGGAACTTGAGCTTTCCCTTTCAGACGGGTCTCCAAATCAACACAATCTTTTAAATATAAAATCACAATAAAAATTTGAAACAAACAATACTCATATAAAAGATTTTGAAAAATTGGGTCAAATCGACCTAAAAACTCATTCTCAAATACTAGGTTTAAATCTAGAATTTGTATCAATTCACGTTACCCAAAGGTTTTTGAAACCATTAGTGAAAATCACTTCAAAACCATGAGTTCTTAAAAATCTCCAAACTTTGAGTTCAAAATCAATAATTTGATGTTTAAAGTTACAAATGATAATTGAAGATTTAGGGTCACAAATACTTACCCAAAAGATTTATCATGAAAATCCCCTTTGAAATCGCCTCCCTAGAGTTCTCCAAGTTCAAAAATGGGGAAGATCCCCAATTTTGGAAAAACATAACATTGCCAGTAAATTACTCTCTACGAACGTGGACCTTGTGCGTAAACGTGGAGATCGGCCCTCACATGCGAACGTGGAGAGTACATACTCCACCTTCTGCAAACGTGACAACACTCCCGCGAATGAGGGGATCAACACTCTTACCCTCTGTGATCGCAGTCGAGCCTCCATAAACGCGGGGTCCCCACACAACACCCTTTGCGAATATAGTCACCATCTCCGCAAACGTGAAGTGTTTGGTACCAGATGATAGAATATTAGCAACACCAAATACCAAAACTTCACTGAATGATCCCTCAGGATTTTTTCGGAATGTCGTACACAAAAATTAAATATGCTACCCTACTAAATTCGACGTTCCAGACTCAATGGAACCATCGAAATATAGATTCGAGGTCTCTTTGATCTGAAACCGGTGAAAGTCATAATAATCTTCCTTAACACTAAAAAAAATACAAACTACCATCGGAACCTCTGAAAATCAACTAAGACCTCACTTATGCCAAAATCATCCCCCAAATCCAATGGAATCGTTGGAACTCCGATATAATCATCCATACTCCAAATGTTGACTAAAGTCAACTCATGGTCTAAATCCCCTTAAACTTCCAACTCAAGGCATTAAATCCACGAAACAACTCTGAAACGGAACAACAACACTCCTCTTAGACCAAATTCCACATTTCGGAGCTGATGGAACTGAGGAAATTCCATTTCAAGCCTCGAATCTCCAGTTTTTCCTAAAAACCACTTTTAACAACTTTAAACCATTTCAAACTCAAAACTTCCAAAATTTATAATTTTTCAATCAAATTACCAAACCAACTTCGAAAATTGATCAATCATGACTCAGGGCAACTATTTAAAGGGGTAAAATGGTAATTTTCTAAATATGACCTTCAGGGTCATTACATAAGCTCATACCACAAAAATTCCAACAAACAATAAAATAAACCAAACAATGATGAGAAAGAAGCGACTCTAAACACATTAGTATCTCACTTAGAACTTTGGGTCACTCTTATTTTCATCTGTAATTTCCATCTGAATCTACTTCTCATTTCTTGTTATTCATACCTTAACTCTCTGAGTGAATTTTTTTTCTAGGTTCTTGTGAAGAACTATCAAACTCACACCAAAAAAACTTCAATAATATCTACATCTATTGAACCACCAAAAGCTGACGTGAGAAGTAACCCTATGACCCTAGGAACTTTTGAGACCTGATGTCTTTGGTAAAAACAAAAAGTTGCAGCAATATAAATGAATTGTTTTTTCAAATTCAACCACAAAAACACTAACCAACCACAGAGCAGTATGTATATAGATCAATATTGAGGACCATTAAATAATTTAATTGATGCAGTCCAACCTGTTATTCATGATGTACAAAAGGCAACATCAGCTGAAAATATTAAATGCCAATAATACCCCTAAAATAGCTGGTTAAACTTGAGTTTTTTTACCATTAAAAAAGGAGTTCATCTTCAAAAGCATTAATGTACAAACAAACCAATGCAAGTAATAAAGGAAATCCTCAAACAACCCATAACCAAGGTAAACAAGGAGCTTAATTCTTCCTTCTATATAAGGCAAGTATAAGAGAGCTTGTGCTGAGCACGGGCCCAACACTGCAGGTTAGTCATTTCAGCTCATATAAACAAGATCAATTAAAATATTTGACAATTCTAATAGATAATGACAAAATTCAGATAGTTATAACTTTATAATAACTAAATAGATATGATCATATTGAAATAAGAATGAGAATACATAAGCAAAAGGAAACATAACTCAATCAACATCCAATATAATAATAAGAATGAAAAACATCATTTGATCAATGTTAGATTAACTAAAAAATCTAAATTTGGAGTTTGGTATCTCGGTTATTAATAAATAGGATACATCAATTGATTCTATATATTCTTCTTCGAGTACCGTTTTTTCATAATTTCTTACCCAACCTGATTGTTGTTTTGACAAAGAATATAGATCTTCAACCAAAACAACACAATCTGCAAAGTTTATTGTGGTCCTGATACTTTTGTATACTTTTTGAAGCTCAACAACATTGACTCCAATGATTTAAGAATATGTTGCTTGAATAAGAAACTTTGGGCATTTTTTTCTATTTGGTATTTTAGATACAAGAAGTAAGCTTTGCATGGACCAAAATACAAAAGGGAAACTGAATATTTATTAATATCTGATTCTTCTATCATTTAAGATGTTTCATTATATTCTTAAGCACCACTTCTTTATATAAATGCCCACACATTGAATCCATGTGCACCACGAACAGTACACATTGAAACAAAGACCACACATTCTGATAATTTCTAACAGACATACAGAGCAAAGGAAACATCTACAAATGCCAAACTGTACCACATAATTCAGATGCCCAACAAAAGATACACAATTATTGAGGATCAGAAAAGCAATGCTATTTCTAAGAAAATTCTCCATATCAAATTGGAATCTTTTTCGAAATACCGTTTAAGCATATTTAATTAGATAGTTTAGTTATGCAATTTCACCTTATATATAGAGGTAAGATATGTGTACATCCCACCCTCCCCTACTTGTGAGATCACAATGGGTATAAACTTTGTTGTTTCATATCTTGGGCTAGTTTTGGTTTCATATTTCGGGATAGTTTAACAAGTGGAACAATGTCATCTATTTATATGATGAATTTCTTTCACATGTCAGAGAGGTGATGGAAGAGGTATTCTCCCAATTCTTGAGGATATGAATAGTTGTCCCTTACATAATTCAACAATGACAGAAGCTAAAATTCCCTCATTGCTATATTTTACTTGCAGACAGTAGAGAAAGAAAGGATTGGGAAAAAAGATGTCAGTTACTTCACAATTGTGTTCCAAGATGAAGTTGCAGTACTGGAGGTTTAAAAGGACAGTGAATGGATCCTAATAACCCCACAATCAGGTGTCATTGTTGTCAATATTAATGATATTTTTTATATAAATATATTTGTGATTAAAAAAGGTTAATTATAGCTAATTCTCGAAGAAATTGAGTAGCATCCCGTTGGTAGAGCAGTTACCTCATCCTACAAGTAAAAAAAATCAATTCTTGTCAAATCCATTTCTTCTCCCTATCGGAGCCTTCCTCACCCCAAAAAAGGATAAATAAATAATGCAGTTAGCTATAGAAACAGATATTGATTTGAAGATTATGGATTTTGCTATAACGACTTAGAAATTTGTCTCGGATAGGCTTATTAGCAAGACAAAATTGTGAAGTTCATAACTTACCTAAAATCTATTATTTTAAGATTATGGATATAATTAAATCTTAGGAATCACCATTGTTACAACGTGAACAGGTCCTTACGAATGACAAAATTAAGAGTCTCTGTCATAGGGTGCTGAGACCAATTGGAAGATCAAGGAATTCATTTGCGTTCTTCCACAATTTGCTAAGGGATAAGCGGATTCAACCACTACCCCAATTCAGGAAAGAAATTGCAGAACCATAAAAAATTACATGTCATTCTTATATATAAAATATCTACGAAAATAAGAGAAATTAAACAAGTCTAAGCACATTTCCAAGCTCAAAGATGAGATTACTATATCACATTATGGAATTTCAATTTTAACTCAAAAGTCATTCAGCTATGCACTTTTCTCTCAGAAAATCACTCAACTTTGAATTTTATCTCAAAAGTCACTCAACTATTCACTCTTCTCTCAGAAAGTCACACAACCTATTAAATTGATATTTTAATTAAGATTTGTTGATATAGATTTTTAATTTTAAAACCAAATTTTAAAAAATAAGAAAATATCCATTTAAATCATTTAATGATCCGCTCCACTTAACCCGACCCGCTAAAACTATAATATTGACCCATTTTATGACTTTTTCCCCTTTTAGTTAGGCATCTCAATTTCAAACTCTATATTATGTAGGAAATTAAAGGAATTTGATGCATGAGTTTTTTTCCCGTATTATTTCTCAATTTCAATTTGACTTTTAAACTCTATTGGTAAATTTCCATTGGGTCAATAACTCAATGCTTGTAAAATTGGCATAAACATCGAGCTATTTCGTGGCCTTGGAATTGAATAAATTGAGTCAGCAACTAAAGATTGGATTGCTGGTGTGACTATTGTAAGTCCTATTCCATTCAATCCTCTGAAAATTGCTCTGTTAAACAATATCTATGAGGTACTAAAACAAATCTTACCGCCTAAATTCAAGAACTATGAAGTCATGATTTTGAAAATTTGGAAATTAAAACCTAACTAAAAGGGGAAGAAGAGGCAGCAACAATGGAGAACGAAAAAATATATGCAAAGGAGATGAGAAGAAAGAGTCATAAAGAGAAGGGATAATTTAGGAGTAGGGGCAAAATCAAATGGGTCATATTATATTTTTTAATGGGTCAGATCAAGTGGGTGGATCACTAAATGGTTTAAATGGTATTTTTTATTTTTTTAAATTTTGGTTTATTATATAAACAATTTATATTAACAAATTTTAATTAAAATAGCAATTAAATAGATTGAGTGACTTTCTGAGAGAAGAGTGGATAGTTAAGTGACTTTTGAGTTAAAATTCAAAGTTGAGTGACTTTCTGAGAGAAAAGTGCATAGTTGAGTGACTTTTGAGTTAAAATTGAAAGTTGAGTGATTTTTTGAGAGAAAAGTGCATAGTTGAGTGACCATTTAAAATACTAACTCTCACATTATGCAATCCTTGAGGAGTGATGTTTGACAAAATAAAAAGTTAATGGATTGTAACTTGTAAGATATCAGCTCATCATCTTGTCGTTTTCACAATTTTCTGATACTGACTGCTATAAACTTATAATTTACTTGTTTGCGTACTATCGTGGAAGAAGCAAAGTTAGATGTCATCTCTTTGGAAAGAACAAAAGTTAGGATAACTATGGAGAGTTTGAAATGCTCATATTAAATGGTTAATTTTTAGAACTAAGTCGGCCTAATTTATTTTTTACAGAGGAGGTACAAATTTGTAAAGCAAATATTGAAGTTGAAACACCTAAAATACCATTGTAGCTATTGTTTATGATTAATGACAGATTTGGTACTTCCTTTGTTTCAAAAAGAGTGATCTAGTTTGACTTGACACAGAGTTTTAGAAAATCTTGTGGTCTTAAATTAAAGTTATGTCAAATATACTAAATTGCCCTTTAATCTTGTGGCCTTAAACATGTCACGTGAAAAACATAAATTAAAATGTTACCAAAAAAGGAAAGAAGTCATTCTTTTTTAAACAAACTAAAAGGGAAAGAAGATCATTCTTTTGGAAACAGAGAGAGTACTTCTTAAGAAGGACTGTTTTTTTTAGGAAGTTTTAAGTAAAATGTTGTCTAAAAGCATAATCGTACAATTAAGCATATACAACATATAAATGAAAAATTAAAAAATACCACTAACTCTAGAAGTAGGGAGCTCAATTCTCCTTTCTATATAAGTGTAGAAAGAACATTTTAGCCCTAAAAATTAGGTTTATGACATTTTTGAACTAATAAATAGAAGAAACACATTTTTGAACCGTTCTGATATATTAAAGGAATTTTTAAATCCAATTCTGTAAATTAAATGTCAAACTTTTTGTTTTTCATTCAATTCTTGGAAGAGCACATTACTAATTAGTAGGGGTGTCAAAAATAAGCCCAAATATAGGTAATTCATTCAATCCGTTCATAATTTTAACGGTTGAGCTCACGATAATTTGAATTGAGTTCAATCTCAACCTATTCGAAGTTTTAACTTATTTTAAGAGAATCTTCAATTGAGTCCAATTTAATCTTCAATTTCAATCCGTTTTAAAATTATTTATTTGCATTGATGTAATATATGTTCCTATATTGAAGGTATGAATTACTCTCTATTTTATATCTTCTAAGATTTATCAATTCATTTGTAAGTTTTTATGTAAAAAAATTTTGAGTTAAATTCAAATTGTGGTTATAAAGTTAAATAATAATATATTAAAATTATTGAAATTAAGCGAGTCAAATTCAGCAGGTCATCATGACCCAATCCAATTTTTATTTCAATGTATTTTAATATCTCTAATTTCAATGCAATCCCCTGGTTTGACACCATACTTATTAGACTAGTGAACTTATTCGCGCTTCGCGGGGAGAAATAGACTATATTACCCGTCTTTTTTCTGAAATAATTTTTATTTTATTTAAAAATTAATTTTGACTATGAAAAATTCAAATTAAACCTCCATGTTTAGAATTTCAAATAAAATGTTATTTTGTCTCATTTGTGAAAAAAATATAACAAAACACAACTCTGATTTTAAAGTTTTCTAGTAAAATGAAAAATATTAATTTCTAATTATATATGGCCAAATGTCCACCAAATTCATGATTTTTCTTTCTTTCTAATACTCGAATATTAAAATCATCAAAAAATATAATCAATTTTATTTTCAATATTTCATTCAAACGTATAATCTAAATAGAAGAGATTATAATATACATAAAAGTCTTTTTCAAAACTTAAGTTCTTAAATTCTAAATCAAAAGTTACATAAAAACATTATCTATATTTTGTATTAAGTAAATATGAAAAAATATGTATAAAAATAGCCTGTTAGCAGACCTTTGACTATATATTTCTTCACTAAGTAATTGTCTATTTATTTAATTAGTCTTTGCTACTCAAGAAATAATTAAATGAAAACATGATATCAGAAAATTTCTTTAAAAACACATCACATTGTATCGTCCAAAAAAAAGAATATTAACACAAAAATAACTTTCATCTGTTTTGCTACTAAATAATTTTTTTTTGTGAAATGTTGATATTCATTTGGTGAGTAGGTATAAATATGATGGTATTCAATTTTTTTAATGAAGTTATGAAGATTTTTTAGGTTTTCAAGATTCATAAATGCACAAAGTTATACTAAAAAGAAAATAATATGTTCAATCTATTTGAGAATTTATAGAAAAGGCTAACGGGCAAGATATATATGCTTCATTAGTGCTTAATATTTTCCTTCCAAAGACAATATAAACATTACATATCTTAATGAGTATGGAGAAAATAAAAATCATTTAAGTCTTACAAAATATAACTATTCTAACAATTTCTATAATCATACTTAAATATCATGAACTAAGAAAACTCATATACATGAAATTCTGTTTCTTCTTCTTTTTTCTCTCAATTGAATTTTATATCGAACTATGATTCTTCTAAATATTTAAATAGTTGAAATGTGAGTGTCATATATTTTGTGGTGATTTTTTTTCTTTTTCTTGTGTATATATTTTTTTATTTCTAATAATTAATTTTCTTAAGCACTTTTAGTCTTTTAGTGAAAATGTACTATATTGAATTAAGGAAATTATTTGCAGGCAAACGATAAAAAATCTATAGGTAGATATTTCAAGTATTTTTTGTGATCATATCATCTAATTTTTAAGAATTTAATTGAGAATTTTCATTCATAAAATATTAAACTTGATTGAAATATTCAATGCATTAATTTGTAAGACTATCATTCTGATTATATTCGTAAGAAGAAAAAGGACAGACAATAGAGATTTTTTAAACAGAGATCTAATAATATATGATGAGGAAAAAATATAAAAAAAAAATTAAATTACTTCTACAATTATATATTATACTAAAGCTAATAATGCATAACAACTTAATTTCCCTTTGTGTCACTACATGATATTTTTTATTTATACTATACTAAAGCTAAAAATGCATAACAACTGAACTTCCCTTTGTGTCTCTACATGATATTTTTTATTTATTTGAAGAATTTTATTCCTTAGAGCGAATATGATTTACGTCAAACCTCAATGTTTGATTATTATACAAAGAGATCAATGAATATCGGAATGCAATTAATCTAAAAATAAATATTATGAATAAAATATATAAAGAAGACAAAATATATCAAAAGTAATACTTCTCCAATTAGATTGGAGATTCTTAAAATAGGCA
This sequence comes from Solanum tuberosum, assembly GCF_000226075.1. Classification (NCBI taxonomy): domain Eukaryota; kingdom Viridiplantae; phylum Streptophyta; class Magnoliopsida; order Solanales; family Solanaceae; genus Solanum; species Solanum tuberosum. The sequence goes on from NW_006239733.1 coordinate 91,213, forward strand.
TACAAGTATCAATACATTTATTTTTGTGAAGGTAAATACAATTAGATATAACATTTTAACTTTTCAAGAATGAAAAGATGAAGTAAAACAAAACTAAATAGAGTAATAATATAAGTGAGAAAATAGACAGGAAATGTAGAGAGACAAGAGAGAATTTTCTTATTCTTCCAAGTATATTCAAGTGTTTTCTAAATCTTCAAGTGCATAACACATCCTCAAAACCTCTATTTATATTGTTATAAGAGGTATTCAAAAAGATAGCAATAAACATGATATTAATTATTGAGAATGTGGGGAAGATTAAAGGGTGTGGAAGATAAATGAGGAGATGGTGGAGGTGTGAGTGTTATTACACATAATGATGAAATTATATCTTGAAGTTAATAGACATGGTGGAGGTGTGAGTATTATTACACATATTAATCATTGGACCAAAGTATTGACGGTAAGAGCATTTTTGGACCAAACTACAAATGGGGGACATTTTTGTTCCTTTCCCTTAATATAATATATTTACAACAAAACATTAATTATATACAAATAATAATTATATTAAAAATGAGGAGAAAAAATAGAAAATGTAAAAAAAAAAAGGAGAAAATAAATAAATAGGAATGAAGGTCATATGTGTCGCATCACCTTGTCTATGTTTCTACTTTATATATATATATATATATATATATACTAGTTTTGACGCACGTGCGTTGCACGTGAAAATCAAATCATGTACCACACTATTTTTAAAAATAATATGAATATTGCTAAATAAAAAATTAGTCATTCTTAAAATCTCTTAGTTATTACACCTCTTAAATAAACTTTCTACTCCCTTTCCCATAGTGCATTACTTTGTTATTATTGTTTTGTAGGTGTTTTTACTTTTAATATAATATAATATAAATGAATATTGATATAAAATATAGAAGATATACTAAATTGAATGTTTTAGCTGGAGTATTAGATTAATTTAACATTCATATTATGGAGTGTTCTAATTTTTACTGAACATTGAGATTGTCAACGTTTGTAAATCAAACTTGAGGTTTTAAGAAGAAAAGAATAGAAAACATAAAAAATCATAATTTAAAAATGTGAGAAAATCCCTTCATTTATAGTTAAAAATGTGTAGTATTAGTATGTGCATATTGTTTCTTATCATAGAAATATAGAAGATATACTAAATTGACTGTTTTAAGAAGAATAATAATAATAATTATATATTTTTTTTAAATGTAGTTTAAAAATTTGATGAATCCCCTCTTTTTAGAGCCAACAAAGGGTAGTGTACGAAAAAACTACTTGTGGTGCCTTATCAAAAAGAAGTCACAACCCTTTAGAAAAGTCACAACCCTTCAGAAATGTCAAAACTCAATGGAAAAGTCACAACCCTTCGGAAAAGTCATAACCCTTCGGAAAAGTCACAACTCTTCAGAGTTACAATCCTTCGGAAAAGTCCCAACTCTTCGGAAAAGCCGCAACCCTATAGAAAAGTCACAACCCTTCAAAAAGGTCACAACTCATCAGAAAAGCTATAACTCTTCGAAAATGTCACAACCCTTCAATGTGAAAAAGTTGTCTGCCTTTAATATAATACACATAAATAAATATAATACAATATAAAATATCGAAGATATACAACATTTGGTGTTTTAAGTTGGGAATATTATAATAATTTAACATTTAAGTTTTTAGTTTATTCTTTTAAGGCAGTATAGATAAAAAAAGATAGATATAGATTGGTCTAATTTTAATGTGATATGAAATTTTAAAAAATAAAGAAGACTTTTAATTTAAGGATCATATGTAGAATACATAAAAATGTCCTTTAACTTTGTGGTATTAAAGATGTATCCTCAACCCCAAGAAAAAAGAACATTCTATATTAAACTGAATAAAAATAATGTCACGACCCAGACCGTCGTGATTGGTACCCACACTAACCTTCCGGTGGCAGAACAACTACTACAACTCAAACCAAGCAACTAAGGCATTTAAGTACACGAAAGCAGGAAAATACTAAGGAAAGAAATAGAGTTCCCATAAACTCTAACAAAAATCTAACATTAATAAACTAACAATGCAGAAATTCAACTCCAAGAACCTGGAAGTCAATGTACCAAAACTCTAACAAGATTCACAAGTCTAAACAAGAAAACCATCTAAAGAACTAGTCTAAGTCCGAATATGATGAACTAGAGAAAAGTAAAACTCAAGGCAGCCCGGAAGAACTGGCTTACCCTTGAAGTCGAATCGGCGATCATTGATCTTCTAAACGAGGTCTGTCAATAGCCGTCGGAAGATGCCCTGTACTCAACAAAAATAAGAGCAAGTGCAGTATCAGTACACAACCACCGTGTACTGGTAGGATCACGCTGCTATCTCACTAAGTGTAACATACATTAGTCAATACAACAATATAATCACATGCACATATCAAACATATACAATATTATCAACATATACGCACAATGAACAACTTCACGATTTTCACATATCAAAGTTATATCAAATCAGAGAAACATACCGTCTTCCAATATCAATCATCATTAGATATGAACGAACTCATCACAAGTAGATACACAACACAATTCAATGATCCTCTCACGAACCAAATTCATTGGTCCTCTCATGGAACCAAAATCCAAACAATTAGCATACCGGAGCGTGGTATCCGATTCCATAATTATGCCGGAATGTGACAACCGATCCCATAGTTATGCTAGAACGTGACAACCGATCCAAGTTAGTTATGCCGAAACGTGGCAGCCGATCCCATATTTATGCCGGAACGTGGTAACCGATCCCAGTTAGTGTGTCGGATCGTGACACCCACCCATTCAACAAACCACAATCACAATCATAATGTATATTCTCACAATCATACAACAAGAGGTGATTCATGGCATACAATTACTCAATTATCCTCATTTACAACAAGTGTGATCAATAATGCAACATTCACATACATATATGTATCATAATGAAACAAGAACAAACATACATCACACAATCATAGAATCACAACCATCACCTACCTCGAAACAAGCTTGAAACCCTAAGAAACTTGATCCTTCCCTTTTCGGATTTGTTCCACTTGTTCTTGGTCTACAAACAATCAATATAATACGAAAATCAATAAACAATTATTAATTACCCGGATTACTAACAATTCTATGAACCCTAGGTCACACCCATAATCCTAATTATCCAATTTAGGGTTGTTTTCACTATAGAATCTATAACAAAACCCTCCCCCATCAATATTCACCCATTCTATTACGTTCTACGGATAAAAAAATGGATTTGGAGAGTGAAAAACTTAGCTTTAGCCTCAAGAATGGTGAAAAACGAGTAGGAGTCGCCTGGGAGTCGTTCTTTAGCTCAAAAAGTCAAAAAGTGCATAATGAGGTCGTTTAGAGGTTTATTAACGACTTTAATTCGCATCGGGCCGCCACAATGGCCACCACCCCGCCACAGCGGCCCCGCCAAAGCGACATTCTCAAGATAGAGAGTTATTTCAAGAATTCCAAAATTCCCCATTTCACAACACACCTCTAACCCACGACGCTCAGTAAATACCCTTAGCCCTAAGTTCAATTTCGGGAGTTCTACTCACCCGAATTTAATTCCGTAAAGTCTTACGGGATCCTTAATGTCTTAACTATCCACTCATGTAATCAAATTCATTAATAGATCTCTCATTTGTTACCAGATTTTCCTACACCTTAACGACTCCAATTTCGTCTAAATCTAGACTAGGTTGGGAAATTTTAAGATACTACAACAAAGTTTTCCAGCCCCAAATTCTTTCCCCATTGACTTTTCTATAACAACGGGAACAGGTCGTTACAATAGATACCAATTTACCCATCACTCGTCTCTGAGTGACAAACTAGGAGAAAATGGCTAAAGCAAAAATAAAGTAGTATCTAAATCGTCAAATTACTAGGGATACTTGTATTGCATGCCCCTGTTACTGAATCTCCAACCTCAAACCAACCAATTGAATACCTACACATCCTCCTTTACAATGCCTCAATGAAGTCATCTCAACACTCGAGTGATAAATATTATTGTATGTAAACTTAACTAACAACAAAAATGATTCCCGACAATCACCAAAGTTGATCGTGCGCACCTCTACCACATGTTATCAAGGATCTTGACACAAACATCAGGACGAATCCTTTCTCACATAACCATGATAAAATTCTAAATCAATACTCGCTACAATTAGAGGTGGACCTGAACCAACCAACACACATTCATAATAGCCAAACAATCATAGTTCTTAACAATATCTCCATCCCACAACATAAATTTCCATGAGCTTAAGTTATAACAAATTTGATCTTTAGAAATCAGATACTCATTGAGGGATATGTCCAAGCATACAACCCCTCCAACAACACTATCGAAATGTTAGATTTAGTAATTGTAGATTACCTCTTAAGAACAGTAGAATTGGACCCAAAGATCCCCACATTCAACTACACATAATCGATACATGACCTCGACGACTAGAGGAAAACTAAGATTGCCGGACAATCACAAATACGAATGGTAACTCTCTTATAAATTCTCATAAGCAAGGTGGTACATGTAGAACCACTAAAATACTTTAACAACTCCAAGACAACACCAATTATGTCATTCGAAATAACCAATCTTCCCCCTCAACCAAGAGAACATCGCAGGATTTGGTATCCCTGATCCACCACTAGGGATCCACCCACAAAAGTGAAAACACACTAGAGCATAGCTAGTGAATCATACTCACAATACTAACAACCATCATAAACACTCCGATCATTTACCTTATTATAAACCAACACTTTTTAAATGAAAACCTTTCTTAGATACTTAACAATCAATAGTCGTACTCACGACTCAGCCCAGGTGTAAGTCCTTTCAAATGCTCAATATCGGATACAATTGATCATTTCTCACCTTGCCAATTCATACCTTGATAAAATACATCACCACGAATGTAGACTCTCAATGAAAAAACTAAATTGTAATTTCCACCATATAACACAATCCCTTTCTCTATCAACATTAGCTTGTACCTTGAAGATTTTTATGAATTCATGGATCTCCGTTTATCATTGATCGCATCTCTATCGATCTTACCATATATTTCGCTAAAATTTCAATCATACTAATTACTAGACTAAAAAAAAACACTTGTCATCACACTCAAGCTAATGTCCGCACACTCTTTTCTCAAGTTTTTTTCGATAGTTTTTAACCAATCCGACACACTTGTGATACTATTACTATAACCACAGCAAAACGAATGAAATCACGCGTCTCTGAACCCAATTATCTACTCCTCTAAAGACAACTCTTTAGCCTTAAGAATCAAATAAATATTCTTGCTCTAGCCTCTCTTTAAAGGTTGTACTACATCCCACCATTTTTCTTCATTATGACTCTAGCTCTATAATTTCTATTCGAATGGTGTCCCACCATCTCTTAAAACTTTCCATATAACCACGTTACCCACCAAATATTAGAAAATCATAACCTTAGATACTCGCAAGTCGTAGTTACTATACAAAATTCGCTTAATCAACAATCCCATTATATAGTTGCATCCCATCACAATTCATCGCGAACTCTTATTACCATTACGCTCTGTTAGCCCTGACTATCACTATGAAGCCAACATTTCATCCATATGACACCTCAAACTCAGGTATACTCATCAAATTCGAAGGACTAACCCCAATTTTATACGCACTTTCTTATGGCTTAAGATAAAATCACCAGTCCTCATATTACCCTCCTTCTTCTTAACAAACAAGACAAGAGCACTCCACGGGGAAGCACTAGGACGGATGAAACTTTTATCAAGAAGCCCTTGGAATTGAGCTTTTAGCTCTCTCAATTCTGACATCACAAGAATAGACTCAATATAGGGGGATTCGACCTCAACATCCCGAATATGAGCCAATTACGCCAAATAATCCTGCCCTACCAGTTTCCTACCCCGCACAAAAGATATGACCTTAGCTGACTTAGGCTTGTACCCCCTTCCCACTCTAACCTTTCCCTACCTGGGATCTCTAGAATTACCAACTTAGCATTACCATTAAGGACAACATAATCGGGGAACAACCAAGTCATGCCTAAGATTATATCAAGTTAGTCATATCCATCATAACCAAATCAACCCAATTCTGACAATCCATAACACAATAGGACAACACATTATACATGGGTTACTATGACTGACTCTTCAACTGGGGTAGAAACATGGATGGGGGCATCAAGTATATCACAAATCATATCAAATTTTGAGGCAAATCGCACGGACACATAAGAAGAATCTGGATCAAACAACACATTAGCCATCGGTCACAAACAATAATAGTACTTGTGATCACTGCATCATACCCTCAGCCTCGGTCTGGCCCGAAAAGGCATAAAGCTGAGCGCTGTCATCTTGACGGGCAACCTCTTTGCCTGGCTTCACTACTCCTCTACCTGCATTACCATTTCCCCAGCCTCCATGGCCTCACTGATTTCCTCCTCATTGATATACCGTGAGTTTACGGTATTTCTAATACGTTTCACTTACAAGTTGTGTGTGTCTAAGGCCCTTTTATATTGATTTTGATGTGTTTTTATCATGTTTTGCAGGAAAGACGTTCAGGCGCAGAAGTGTAGAGACAGCTGAAAGAAACGTAGAAGAAAGGCATTGACGGAGGTGATCTACGGACCGTAGGTCCATTCACGGTCCGTAGGTGATGACCGCAGATCAGCAAGCAAGACATGAATGATAAATCAGGGAAATCTGACCAAGTGTGGAACCACGGCGTCTATTGACGGGCCGTCGATAGATCTACAGACCGTACTGTTGATCCGTAGAGTAATACTGCGAGGGTTCCAGTACCTGATTTTTGAAGATTCTAAGTGTGGAGCTACGGAGGGGATTGACGGACCGTAGATCGATCTACGGTCCGTACTGTTGGTCCGTCGGTTGCTTCAGAGATGCTGATTTTTTGGAAGCTGAAATATTTTCTAAGTCCTGAATGACGGAAGGGACTTACGGACCGTAGATCCATCGACGGTCCGTAAGTCGGTCTGGTGGATTGAAGACGCGTACCTAAACAGAACTTTCCTTAATTCGTTTTCTTTTTTATTTAGGAGTTGTTTTCTATAAATAGGGACTGTAAACCTCGTTTTTGGGGGTTAGACATTATTATTCTAGTTTTACCTTGTGACTTTGGAGATTAAGTTGAAACCCTAGCTATTATTGATTTCTACATTCGTTTGAAGATTTTGGCTTTGCAACTCAAGTTGAAATTCTGGGTTTATTATTCGTTCTACGTAAGTTCATGATTTCTTCATCTAATAGTGTGAATTGTGTTCTTGCTATTATGGGTAACTAAACTTCACAACTAGGGTTGTGGGATCCATGAGCGATTAACAAAGTATGAATAGTAAATAAGTAATTCTTGAATAGTGTTTTGCATGCATTGATAATTCTTTCGTTTAAAAGTCTTTTTAACGAGTGCACGCGTTAGAACTCGCCTTGTTGCTACTAGCCGGATCAAGGAGGTAATCAACAAGAAAAGAATTATCAACATAGATTTAGTGTGATACTATCTAATAGGCTAGTGTCGATTGGTGCGAAGTAATAACTAAGCCAAACATCGATTATGATGTCTAATATGAGGTAAAGGTAAGGGTTAGTAAATTATACACACGTAGCCGGATCAAGGTGCGGGGTGAAATTCTCTAGATGCCGGACCAAGGATTTAGAGATACCTAACTTATCACTTTGCATGTAACACACTAGGAAAGGATTGCGATTACTAGAATTACTGCGTTATGAGCTTGTGGTGAACACATATACCCTAGTTAATTTTCTCATCTTGATAACAACCGAAATTGACTTTTGATTATTGATTACTTACTGAACTCTTACAATTTGATTCACAAATCCCCCCCTTTT
>NW_006239734.1:0-5771 GCF_000226075.1 Solanum tuberosum
CGGTTTCCATGAATTCTTTTAGACTGCGTGTTGTCTCATCATCACTTTCTTCTTGGGTGTCCTCTTTTTGTCTATACCCATAATTATTTATTCTAAATTTGCATTCTTTAAAGTGTTTTTCTACTGTAGAGATATCCATTTTTCCTAATTTACAACCTTTACATTTAAACAAAGTTGTTTTATTTTCTTGATGTAATTCTTTAGCCTTTGCTATTGATAAATCGTCGTAGTCTTCTTCATTTATATTTTGAATATTCATACCTTCCATATTGATAGTTGATTCATTATCTTCTAGATCTTCACCTATTTCTTTTTTATTTGTATATTTATAATCAGTGAATCTGATTGATGTCTCTCCTTTAGTATTGGTGTATGTTAGGTGGTCATTTGGTCGTAATACTTCTTTTTTACAGAATTTTTCTAAATTCCATTCTCTACCTGCATATTCTTCTTAATTTATTTTTAAAGGGTTCATTAATTTGATTCCTTTATTTCCCATTATACCTACTGCATCATCTATCTTTATTTTAAACCTTGAACTGCTATTGGTGGCTAATTTTCCTATAAAGCCAACACAGACTAAAAGATTGTTTCCACAATTCATTTCTTCGTAACCTTTGGTTTGTATGCCTATTTTTATGTATTTTCCAAATTCTTTTGAATTTATCATAAAATCTGGACTACAGTAAAATATTCCTCCATTATAACTCATGTCTACTTTCGTTAAACCTATTATTGATCGTTTAGACTCTGACCATCTTCTATCATATAAAGTAATTAGTACTTTAGTACCCAAATTTTTTTCTAGTTAAGCCTTTAAGCCCAATTAACACCAATCTCATGTGCATGAGATGCATTTGTCTTTTTTGTATTTCTTGCATAGATTCTTTACTAATTAAATTTATACTCTCACTATCGTTTTCTGATACACTCAACTGTTCTTCTCTATAATGTATGTATAGATGTGTTGTTGACGAGAAAAAATCTGTATTATAGAGAACTTGTGGATTTAATAATTTTAATTTATTTTGTTTGAATATTTCTATGTCTCTATCTACATCTATTAGTTCATCTAACTGATGACTACTACTTGGTCTAGATGAGTTATTCATTATTCAGGCCAGCATATTGTTTCCTAGTCTATCTTGAGAGAAACTGGTCCTTTGTCTTTCTTGGGAATTTCTATTCTTGTTTGAAAAAATGTCCATGCTTTTTCTTTTCTTGTAAGTCTATTTTTTTGAGGGGTTATTTCAGTTCTTTTGAGCTGTTCTATTAAGGCTTGTATATCGTTTTCTTGCTTATCTTCTTTAGTAGGGATTTTTGTTTCTAATAAGCTATCCAATTTTTTATTTATTTCTGTTATTTGGTCTTCTAGGCTTTTATTTAATTCTAGTAAAGCAAAAATTATTAGATTGTTTTGTTTTACACTTATTAAGTTTGTTTTGCTTGGTGGAGTATAATCTGATAATCCTTCAGGGTTAGCTTGAAATTGTGTTGTTTTCCTAAGAACTTCTTTGTAAAAGAGACTGTTCATGAAAGGGTTAAGTCTTTAAGCTTGCCTAATTCTTTCTTAATTTCTTTTGTTTCTTTATAAAGGTTTTCTAGTTGATTATATATTATTTCTAGTGGACTGTTATCAGTTATTTTATTTGTTATTATGGTCTGTACCTTAGAAATTATATCTAGTTGTTGATTTTTTAGAAAGTCAAAATTTTGTTCTATCTTTTCTAATGATTTGTTTTGTTTATGCTGCAGGTTTTCTATGGTCTCTATTAGCTTTAGAAATCTATCGTCTTTGGACTGACTATGTTCTGCTAAATTTATTATTAAATCTGTAATAGTATTTAAATGTTGATTCTCACTATGTAAGATATGGTCTCCTTCTGCGAAATTACACTTAAGTAACGATCCAAATTTTAGTCTTCGATATTTCTTTTCTAAAACTATTTCTAAATCTAAGTATTCTAACCTCTTAACACTTCCTATTATGCTAAATATAAGGTTTTGTTTTTCCAATCTTGTGTTTCTATTCTAATTTCTTTTATGTAGTGGTAAACTCTAGCTCCTATAGTAGGCATTTGTAAATCTATCTGTCTTATTTCCTGGTGTATAGACAATATTTGTGAAGATGTCAATAAATCTGAATATAGCCTTAATTGTTCTATATATAGCTGTCTTTGTTCTATCAGAAAATCGTATATATCTATATAATTCTGTTTTATTCTTAATAGATACCAATGATTTTCTTGGTTAATTATAATCTATTTTTCGTATGGCCTAAATTTTTTCTTATATATTCTAGATGGCATATATATTATTACTTGTATTTAGGGTGAGTGCTATGTTGCTTATCCTAAAGGTAATTTTAATTTACTAATATAGTTCCTTTGGACTCCTATGCGTCTATTTGCGTGTTGGATATTACTCTCTATGTTATGTAATTCCCACTTGAATGCACTTAATAACTCTGGGTTAACTAAGGTTGGTCGATTTGATGAATATAAACCCCCGTGATTACAAAGTTTGTCTGTTAAGTCTCTTGTTTCTAATATTTCTAGATATAGGCTTAATGCCTCTTTTATTTTCAGCCACTCAGTTCTAGTCTGTAATTCTCTATATAAGTACCAATAATTTAACCTTAATTGGTTGGCAAAAGGGTGTTTTTTCATATATGATTAACTGAAACTAATTTGCGTTTTTAAACAATGTGTACCCAAAACCTTCTCGCTCTGATACCAGTAAAAATACGTTTAAATATAGTAAAGTATGCTAAAATTTATATCAAATAATCAGGTTGTGATGTTTGAAAGGCATATATATATATATATATATATAATTTTATTTTATTTATAGATAAACATATATTATTTATAATCTACTTTGTTAATATATTTTTAGTTAGTTTATAGCTTTCAATGTTTATATATTTTATTTCAAATTTGGGCTTGTAAAATTTTGTAAATAATATTATTTTATTTTATTTACAGATAAAAATATTATTTATAAATCTACTTTGTTAATATATTTTTAGTTAGTTTATAGTTTTCAATGTTTATATATTTTATTTCAAATTTGGGCTTGTAAAATTTTGTAAATAATATAATTTTATTTTATTTATAGATAAAAAATATATTATTTATAATCTACTTTGTTAATATATTTTTAGTTAGTTTATAGTCTTTCTAATGTTTATATATTTTATTTCAAATTTGGGCTTGTAAAATTTTGTAAATAATATAATTTTATTTTATTTATTAGTATAAAAATATTATTTATAAATCTACTTTGTTAATATAGTTTTCAGTGTTTATATATTTTATTTCAAATTTGGGCTTGTAAAATTTTGTAAATAATATAATTTTATTTTATTTATTAGTATAAAAATATTATTTATAAATCTACTTTGTTAATATATTTTTAGTTAGTTTATAGTCTTTCTAATGTTTATATATTTTATTTCAAATTTGGGCTTGTAAAATTTTGTAAATAATATTATTTTATTTTATTTATAGATAAAAAAATATTACTTATAATCTACTTTGTTATTATGTTTTTAGTTAGTTTATAGTTTTCAATGTTTATATATTTTATTTCAAATTTGGGCTTGCAAAATTTGTAAATATTTTATTTTGTATTAAGATCCGAAGTTACAATTATATTGTTATAGTTTTTTCAAATTCGAAATTAACAATTTGTTTTGTAAATATTTCATTTTGTATTTAGTTTGACCGTATCTTTTAATCTTATTAATTTAACATAATGAACGTTGATATTTCAAAAAAAAAAAATTGTACTCATGTGAATTTTACCGTCTTTACGAAAATTTCTATTCATTTAACATTTCTTAAGTTTAGATTATCACACAGGTAGGTGAAAATATATTTGATCTCTTTTTCAAACACCGTTAACTTGTAAAAAACCGAAAAACCGAAAAAAACCGAAAGAACCGACTAAAACCGAAACCGAAAAAACCGACTTTGCGTGGTTTGATTTGGTATTTAGATTTAATAAACCGACATAATTGGTTTAGGTTTTTTTAATGAAAAACCAAACCAAACCGACCTATGTACACCCCTACATACAAACACTATAACAAAAACAACTTTTAGCTATAATTAATATGCACATTAACAAAGAATGTTGATATTTTTATCAATATTAGTTAATTGTCATTACATTCAATATCGCTATAAGTTTAAGAAACATTTACTAATTATCATGAAAAAAAACATATTTAGCGGTAATTAAATTATTGATAATTAATTGCCGCTAAAGATCAATTTTTACATAGCAAAAGTCCCATTTTTACTTTTTAATGTGTCTTTATTTTTATTTAAGTCATTATTACATGTATAACAATGTCTTCTTCTTTTTTTCAAAATTAGTAAGTATAGGTTTTTTTGGTTTCTCATCCGGTGTTTTAATTAATTATCATTTTTATATATATACAAACACTACAACAAAAATAGCTTTTAGCAGCGATTAATACGTATATTAACAAAAAGTGTTAGTGTCTTTATCAACATTAGTTAATTCTTATTGCATCCAATGTTGCTATAAGTGTTAGAGATATTTACTAATTACCATGATGAAAAAAAAAATTAGCGACAATTAAATTATTATTGTTAATTAATTGCCTCTAAAGATCAGTTTTCACATAGTAAAAGTCTCATTTTACTTTTTAGTGTGTCTTTAATTTTATTTAAGTCATTATTACATTATTGTTATGATGTCTTCTTCTTTTATTCATTGGTTTCCATCCGGTGTCAGGTATCCACATTGGAGTCCGACTAAATTCAGATTTATACCGAAAGTCCCACATTGGTGGGTAAAAGCACTCTCTAACAAAGGAGATTCCGAACCCAAGAGGACTAAAACCCTAGACCTCTTGATTAAGGATAAAGTAGTACTTATCACTCCACCACAATCCTCGTTGGTAGTAAATATAGTTGTCACTCATGTATATATAACAAATTTAATGTCTAATAAAATATTCTTTTACTAATTTTTTTACTTTTTTTCATAAATAAAAGGTATTTTTGAAAGCTTGGATGGATGCATGCAAATGGAATGGAGAAGCTACAATTTTTATACCTTTAGGAACATATATGATATATGGTGCAAATTTTATTGGACCATGTAAAGGATCCTTAATTGTTAAAATTCAAGGAGTTATTAAGGCTTCAACAAATCCTAAAATATTTTGCAAGGATTCTTGGATTTCTTTTGAACATTTAAATAACTTAGAGATTGAAGGGGGTGGAACTTTAGATGGACAAGGAGCTTCTGCTTGGAGAATGTCACATCCCAAAATCCGAATGTGATGGCACGTGTCCATTTTCCACCGGACACGTCAGCCTAACCCAACCACAACGATAGAGAAGTAGAAATACTAGAATAAAAGATAATAAATAAGCGGAAGACTTTAATTGAGACTCAACACTACCCAGAATTTGGTTGTCACATGTACAAACCTCTAAATACAGAATTCGAATAAAAATATACAAGTCTCAAAGTATAGTTCTCGAATAGAACAAAACTGAAAGTAAAGATAACTCAAGGGCACGTCTGGAATGAACCGCTACCTCTCGAGTATGTCCCGAAGCTCAATCTGCTAAAGAAAAATACTAAGCCGAATCTGAGAGAGCTGTCAACCTACACAATTGTGTAGAAGCAAGGGTGAGTACCGAAAACCACAGGTACTCGCAAGTAACACTAAACTAAGCTAAACTAGCAGCTACAAACAACTCCTTTCAATCCCAACCGAACCA
>NW_006239734.1:7545-46906 GCF_000226075.1 Solanum tuberosum
TTTTGAAATTGCCATCATCAAGGTTTGTCACCCGATGTCAGGGGTCTGGCTAGACCCACGTCTTTCCCATTCATTCAATATAATTTAATTTTATTTATAGATAAAAAATATTATTTATAATCTACTTTGTTAATATATTTTTAGTTAGTTTATAGTTTTCAATGTTTATATATTTTATTTCAAATTTGGGCTTGCAAAATTTGTAAATATTTTATTTTGTATTAAGATCCGAAGTTACAATTATATTGTTATAGTTTTTCAAATTCGAAATTAACAATTTGTTTTGTAAATATTTCATTTTGTATTTAGTTTGACCGTATCTTTTAATCTTATTAATTTAACATAATGAACGTTGATATTTCAAAAAAAAAAATTTGTACTCATGTGAATTTTACCGTCTTTACGAAAATTTCTATTCATTTAACATTTCTTAAGTTTAGATTATCACACAGGTAGGTGAAAATATATTTGATCTCTTTTTCAAACACCGTTAACTTGTAAAAAACCGAAAAACCGAAAAAAACCGAAAGAACCGACTAAAACCGAAACCGAAAAAACCGACTTTGCGTGGTTTGATTTGGTATTTAGATTTAATAAACCGACATAATTGGTTTAGGTTTTTTTTAATGAAAAACCAAACCAAACCGACCTATGTACACCCCTACATACAAACACTATAACAAAAACAACTTTTAGCTATAATTAATATGCACATTAACAAAGAATGTTGATATTTTTATCAATATTAGTTAATTGTCATTACATTCAATATCGCTATAAGTTTAAGAAACATTTACTAATTATCATGAAAAAAAACATATTTAGCGGTAATTAAATTATTGATAATTAATTGCCGCTAAAGATCAATTTTTACATAGCAAAAGTCCCATTTTTACTTTTTAATGTGTCTTTATTTTTATTTAAGTCATTATTACATGTATAACAATGTCTTCTTCTTTTTTTCAAAATTAGTAAGTATAGGTTTTTTTGGTTTCTCATCCGGTGTTTTAATTAATTATCATTTTTATATATATACAAACACTACAACAAAAATAGCTTTTAGCAGCGATTAATACGTATATTAACAAAAAGTGTTAGTGTCTTTATCAACATTAGTTAATTCTTATTGCATCCAATGTTGCTATAAGTGTTAGGGGCATTTACCAATTACCATGAAAAAAAAACATATTTAGTGGCAATTAAATTATTATTGTTAATTAATTGCCGCTAAAGATTAGTTTTGACATAGTAAAAGTCCCATTTTACTTTTAAGTGTCTTTAATTTTATTTAAGTCATTATTACATGTATAATGATGTCTTCTTCTTTTATTCATTGGTTTTCATTCGGTGTCCGATATCCATATTGGAGTCTGACTAAATTCGGATTTGCACCGAAAGTCCCACATTAATCGGTAAAAGCACTCTCTAACAAAGGGGATTCTGAACCCAAGGGGACTCAAACCTGAGACCTCTTGGTTAAGGATAAAGTAGTATTTACCACTCCACTATAACCTTTGTTGGTAGTAAATATAGTTGTCACTCATGTATATATAACAAATTTAGTGTCTAATTAAATATTCTTTTACTAATTTTTTTACTTTTTTATAAATAAAAGGTATTTTTGAAAGCTTGGATGGATGCATGCAAATGGAATGGAGACGCTACATTTTTGATACCTTTAGGAACATATATGATATATGGTGCAAATTTTATTGGACCATGTAAAGGATCCTTAATTGTTAAAATTCAAGGTGTTATTAAGG
Source organism: Solanum tuberosum (assembly GCF_000226075.1). Taxonomy (NCBI): domain Eukaryota; kingdom Viridiplantae; phylum Streptophyta; class Magnoliopsida; order Solanales; family Solanaceae; genus Solanum; species Solanum tuberosum. The sequence continues at coordinate 9,309 of NW_006239734.1, forward strand.
CTTCAACAAATCCTAAAATATTTTGCAAGGATTCTTGGATTTCTTTTGAACATTTAAATAACTTAGAGATTGAAGGGGGTGGAACTTTAGATGGACAAGGAGATTCATTACAGAGAAACCCTCAATGTGCAACTCGTCCTTATGTAAGTTTTCATTAGTTTTTTTTTTCCAGTATCCACATTGAAGTCTCGACTAAATTTGAATTTGTGATGGGAGGTCCCATATTGGGAAGGTTAAGTGCTCCTTAACAAAGGTTGACTTTGTACCCAAGAGGCCTCGAACCTGAAACCTCTTGGTTAAGGATGAAGGAGTACTTACCAGTTTTCATTAGTTATACTATATTTTTTTGTCTAAATTATTTTGATTAAGATTATTTATACTGAATTTCACGTTATCTATTTCTTTTTTAATTAAAAAAAATGCTTATTTGATGAAGCATTAGATGAAAGTTAAAGTGAAAAATAAATCATTATTTGACACAATTAAAATTTTAATTTTGGTCAGTATATTAATTTGTGTTCTTATTTTATTGTATTCATTTTGTGCCTCCTCTTGTGAAAGGTAAAGTAAAAATTTTTAAAAATAGTTTGTACTACTATTAGGTCACAAATTTGGGGTACAAGACCGGATTGGTGCGGATTTTCAAATATCAAATCGAATTATTTGTGTCGGATTTTAAAATTGATAAATCAAATCAAACTAATAAAATTTGGGTTTTTCAACCTCGGATTTTTGGATTTTTTGGATTTTTTTGGGTAAAGTAATCATACAAACAAATAATGAACTTATGCTCCAAATATTCTTTAGTCCTATCAAAATATGCGATTTGGTTGGATTTTTTATTTAACTTAATAAAGTTTGTGTTATTTCCTTGATCTTTTTATGGTTACGATTTATTATTTTTTTGTGTGCATTTGAAATTACAATGTGAAGTTACTAACTTTTTTTTTTTACCCTCCCTAGGAACTCCCACCCCATTTGCTCCCTTGGTGACTCGAACTCGCAACTTTCGGGTTGGAAGTGAGGGGTGCTTACCATCCGAGCAACTCGCTCTTGTTTGTGAAGTTACTAACTAAATATTATTTTCAATGGTTTTTTAGACTATTGGATTGAGTTCTATCCAAGATGCAATTGTGCACGATATACACGCTATCAATAGCAAGATGTTCCATTTCGATGTCTATAATTGCAATAACGTGACATTAAGTCATGTAAATATAATTGCACCAAGTGATAGTCCCAACACTGATGGAATTCACATTAGTTTATCGTCAAATATTCGAGTTTTTGATTTCAACATTGATACTGAAGATGATTGTATATCTATCTTTGCTGGAAGTCAAAATGTTAATATTTCTGGAGGTACTTGTGGCCCTGGCCATGGATTAAGCATTGGAAGCTTAGGGAATAAGCCAAATGAAGTTGTTAAGGATGTACATGTTAAAAATTGTACTCTTATAGCTACTCAAAATGGAATGAGGATTAAGTCTTGGGCATCATCAAATGTTGGTGAAGCAACAAGTATTAGTTTTGAGGATATTATAATGGACAAGGTGAATAATCCTATTATTATTGATCAACATTATTGTCCTTCACATACTTGCAGTTTTCAGGTACCAATCGTTTTTTTCCTTCTTTTCACCTTCAAATTTTATATATTGAGTATGTTGTAAGCAGGGACGGAGCTAAGTGGGGTTTTTCGGACAAATCCAATAGTTTTTTTGTAGTTTCTGTATTTGTGAACTGCCTAACAAAACTGATTGATAGCTCAGTGTTAAGAAATTAGTGGTGAAAATGTTTTCCACTCTAGTGTTGTGGGTTTGAACCCCACTACCCACTACTAACAAAAGTTTCTATATTTTTTTTTAAAAAAAAAAAACATGTTTTGCAATTATTTTTTTTTCCGTCCTAAAATTTAGAACCCCTAAGAATGTTTTGTAATATTTTTCTCTTCCGCCCTAAAATTTTAAACTTCCAAACATGTTTTGTAATATTTTTCTCTTTGGTCCTAAAATTTAGAATCCCCAAACTCCTAGTTCTGGTTCCACCTCTAATCGTTAGTCATGTTCAATAAAAATAATTTTTTGGATGATATTTTTTCTTGATTGGTGAAATTCTTGAATATGAAAGATGTATAAAAAAAATGAGTTATTTTTTTTGTTTTGTTTTGTGAATTAAACATATTTTAGTATCCCAAACACACAAATTTCTTAGGTCATGTGAAATATAAAAATTTGTATAAGCTTTATACTTTGTATTAATTTATTGATTTCACTCTCATTTTTTTTAATTTTTAGAAAAGCTTAGTGCAAATCAAGGATGTGACTTTCAACAACATAAGAGGAACTTCAAATTCATTGGTAGCTATGAATTTCAATTGCAGTTCTTCATTACCTTGTCAAAAAATCAATCTTAATGATATTAAGTTGATTACTGATAATAACGCTAAACCTACAATCGCATCGTGTGCTAATGCCATAGGACAAGCCACCGGCATCGAGTTACCTCCGAGTTGCTTAAAGCCTGTTCTTGAATCTTGAACTTAGGGTTATTCGAATTTTGAAAAAGTTAGAAAGAGAACATTCGATGGTTTTTTATAGATTGAGGATTTTTTTGTACTCGATTTCTTCAAATAATAATTCTTAATCCACTTAATCATTCTTGATATATATATTATTGATCTTATATGAGATTTTATTATTTTTAAATTTTAAAAACTTCTTTCTGTTGAGGCGTTGATGATGATTGTTACATAAATGTTAGTAGTATTCTATAAGCAAAATGAGCATTTGAAAGAATTGAGCTTTTTTATTTGATTGATTATATCGATAAGAGTTTTATCTTTTACTTGTATAATTTTTTTAATACTTTTTATTCAGAATTAAGTCTAAACGTTAATAAGATTGTGATTAGTGGGACTTATGTTTTAAGAAACATTCAAGATAAGGCAGTACTTTTTTAAATTCATATATATTATCTATTGATCTCAATTTTTTTCACTAAATAGAAATTCAAAAATATTTTTATATGCTTTACATTATTAAAAAAAAATGAAGTGAAAAAATGACATAATATACTACGTATTAGATATAATTGACTCTAGAAAAAAATTTCAAAAGACATTATGATTTCTTTTCTTTTATTTTGATGAGTTGTGATTCGAGCCATTATAAAAGATACTATCTATCTCATTGATAAGAATTGATATAAATTTCACTCACTATTTTAGAGAAGCTAATAAAGTAGCGAATTATCTAATGAAATAGATCACAACGATTAACTATCTACAACAATTTTACGTAAGTGTTAGAGAGTGCTAAAGGCTCATTCTTTCTCTTCTTCTTTTTTTGATGACAAGGGAAACCCGCAGCTGCTACTTTTTGGGTGTGCACATGGTAAAACCCCCGCTCCTATGCAATAACTCGCAAACCACATAGGAGAGGTAACCCGTACTAGGCAAGCTTGGTGCGACAAGCTCGACCCAGAAAGCAAACCCCTTGCTTTCGCTGGCAAGGGATTTCAAACTTGAAACCTCCAACATGGAAATCCAAGCCCAAACCACTAGGCCACCCCGAATGGTAAGCCTCATTCTTTCTCGACAAAGCGCAAATGCCTAGATTTAGGATCAACTATGACAAGGTCAATTTTTTTTATGCTAATTAATCTTTGTAGATTAGAGAATATGTGACATTCTTTAGCTAAGTATTCTCTCTTTTGTTTTTCATCTGATTACTTGATATCATTGATTCAGGCAATTTTTTTAGTAGTTTGGGGTTATTCAACAAAAATTAGATGATCTTTTAATTTGTTTGTGTGTGTTAGTATATGATTTTTTTTGATGATATGAATTTTGAAAACTATTTTTATAAAATCCTTACAAGATCCTCTGTAATGTCCAAGGGGAACAATACCTATAGTCTCACAATGATATTTTATATTTAGGGTCACACAACAAGAATTAAGTGGTTTTTTCAGTTATGTGTGTGTTAGTACATGAAGTTGTAGTGATATGGATTTCGGACACTTTTTTTTGTAAAAACTTTACAAGACCCTCCATAATGATTTGGGGAAACAATACCTATAGCATAACTTTGATTCACAACACTTTTTAGCATTTAGAGGTCACTCAATAAGATGTAAGCGATTTTCCCAATTTTTTCGTGTCTTATAACATGAATTTTTTGGTGATGGATTTTGAGAAAATTTTTTGCAAAAACTTTATAGGACCCTCCGTAATGACATGGGAAAACAATACATATAGTGCCACTATGACCACGCCACTTTATCAACACTCAACAGGAATTAGGCGATTTTCTCAATTTTTTATGTGAATTAGTACATGACGTTTTTGGTGATATAAATTTCGGACACTTTTTTAACAAAATCATACGATATGTGAGAGAATAAGACATGAAGTCTCGAAACTCAAGAGATAGCCAATCAACATGATAAAGAAAAATCAAAGAATAGAATTTTTTTTTGAGATGTCCTATAGCCTCTCGAAGATAAATACAGGCGTTATCGTATAAATCTGCAAGTCTCTACTAAACTCTAGCTGTTGTAACTGTAAGGCTAGTGATCAATCTAGACACGTTGGTATCTTATTATCATGATAGGGCCTACCAAATTCCCCCATATATGAATCAACAATTTGCCAACATAGAAACATTTTTAAGAAATGTGGAAGAAATAAACAATAAAGTAAATAGTTTTAAAACTCATTCTTTTCATAAGTAAAAATAAGAAGTGCAAAAGTTAAGTCAATCTCAAAATCTAGTATCGCTAGTACAAAAGTTTACTAAACATACAATTGTTTACTGCATCAAAATGTTTCAAGTCAATTCAAGTATTCGAAATTATTTTCCATAGAATATCATGTCAATTTAAGTACTTAAAATCATTTTCCTTTGGGTTTCATGTCAATTTATTTACTGAATCATGACTATATAAGCTATTCCAATATTGAGAGATTTAATATAGATGGAATTCATGGAAGCAGATCGTCATTATAATATCTTTGCTCGCGATAATTATAACCTCTCGAAAGAATCGATGACTTCATCAAAGATGTGACGCTAGTACACCTAAGACTTTTTAGTTGATTAATTATAAATATAGCCCCAGAGCTATGGAACAAAGAATTATCTCGGACCTAGACGGACATAATCAATTTTACTATTGCATATCGCAATCAGCTCATAATCGCAATTTTTTCACTCAATATTTATTTTTGTTCTTTTATTTTGCGTATATGCAGTGCAATGTGAGATCATCTAACTTGATTGATAAAAAAAAAATATCTATAGTCAACTCACAAATGATGTTAACAAAATATAATTTTGAGCTACTAGTAAAAATTCGCTATACACAATGACACTAATTTAATTTCAAAAAATTAACAGTCTCTAGTAAATAACAGTACAATCTAGGGGTGAGCATGATACGGTATTGAAAAGTTTGATACGGTTATTTGATTTACAATTTTTTAAAAATATTATTTCATTATCATATCAAATTAATTCGGTATGATTTGGTATTTATAGATCGATTTGGTACTTTATGGTATTGTAAATCGTTTACTATAGTTTGGTCAACTTCAAGTTTTTAACTTACATATATTCATATAATAAAGAATTATGACTTTGACTTTTTTAAAAACGTCTCAAATATTATATCATACTAATACCTTATACATGTAAAAAATATTCAAGATAAAGTACAAACAATTGTCTTTGTTAATCAATCACCCAAAACAAACATTTAAATCATGATAGAGTAATCAAAATTTCAACATATAAATAATTAGTTAGGTGCGGTATTCGTATTTTGGTATTGTTTTTTATAAATATCAAATACCATACTGAATACCAAACTTTTTAAAATACATATCAAATACCATAAAATCTGAATCACGATGTTAAAATCTTTTATTTCGATATGATATATTCGATATCTACCATACCATGTCCACCGCTAATACAACGATTCTCATAAGCCTAGCTGGTGGTTCAGTCAACTTACCATGATATTCATTCAACTTACCATGATATTCATTCAACATACCATGATATATATTCATTTTTCTTTCTTTGCAACTCACTAATAATTGAATATAAATTGTCAAAAATAATATTTGTCAAGACTATTAAGGAAATAGTTTAATGAAGGAACCACAATTTGAAAAGGGTGATTGGACAACAAATCTCTTAGGTATAATTGAGTCATTTGGGAAGTCAAAATATGAGGGGAAAAGAAGGTGTATATAAACACAAGTGAAAAAAGAAAAAAATAAAGAACAAAGAACAAAACATAAATGGCTTCAAATTTTTGTTTGAAAATAGTTTTTATATTAAACCTTATTTTTGTATGCACTAATGCTGATGACAAAAATTTTAGTGTCATTTCCTATGGTGCCAAAGCAGATGGAGTGACAGATGATAGCGAGGTGTGAACCAATCACTTTACCTTTAAATGCATTTTTAATTATTTGTCATTTTTTATATACACACGTTATATAGCAAAAATAGCTTTTAGCGGTAAACAATATGTACATTAACAAAGAGTGTTGATATTTTTACCAACATTAGTTAATTGTCATTACATTCAATGTCGCTATAAGTTTTAGAGACATTTACTAATTATCATGAAAAAAACATATTTAGCGATAATTAAATTATTGATAATTACTTGCCACTGAAGATCAGTTTTGACATAGCAAAAAGTCCCATTTTTTTTCTTTTTTATGTGTCTTTATTTTTATTTAATTCATTATTACATGTAAAACAATGTCTTCTTCTTCTTTTTTGTAAATGAGTAAATATAGGTTTTTTTGTTTTTCACTCGGTGTTTTAATTAATTGTCATTTTTATATATATGCAAACACTACAATAAAAACAGCTTTTAGTTGCAATTGATATGCATATTAACAAAAAGTGTTAATGTCTTTATCAACATTAGTTAATTGTTATTGCATCCAATGTTGCTATAAGTGTTAGGGGCATTTACCAATTACCATGAAAAAAAAACATATTTAGTGGCAATTAAATTATTATTGTTAATTAATTGCCGCTAAAGATTAGTTTTGACATAGTAAAAGTCCCATTTTACTTTTAAGTGTCTTTAATTTTATTTAAGTCATTATTACATGTATAATGATGTCTTCTTCTTTTATTCATTGGTTTTCATCCGGTGTTCGGTATCCATATTGGAGTTCGATTAAATTCGAATTTGCACCGGAAGTCCCACATTGGTGGGTAAAAGCACTCCCTAACAAAGGGGATTCCGAACCCAAGGGGACTCAAACCCTAGACCTCTTGATTAAGGATAAAGTAGTACTTACCACTCCACCACAACCCTCGTTGGTAGTAAATATAGTTGTCACTCATGTATATATAACAAATTTAGTGTCTAATTAAATATTCTTTTACTAATTTTTTTACTTTTTTATAAATAAAAGGTATTTTTGAAAGCTTGGATGGATGCATGCAAATGGAATGGAGACGCTACATTTTTGATACCTTTAGGAACATATATGATATATGGTGCAAATTTTATTGGACCATGTAAAGGATCCTTAATTGTTAAAATTCAAGGAGTTATTAAGGCTTCAACAAATCCTAAAATATTTTGCAAGGATTCTTGGATTTCTTTTGAACATTTAAATAACTTAGAGATTGAAGGGGGTGGAACTTTAGATGGACAAGGAGCTTCTGCTTGGAGAAACCCTCAATGTGCAACTCGTCCTTATGTAAGTTTTCATTAGTTTTTTTTATCCACGTTGAAATCCCAACTAAATTTAAATTTGTGCTGGGAGGTCCCATATTGAGAAGGTTAAGTGCTCCTTAACAAAGGTGACTTTGTACCCAAGAGGCCTCGAACCTGAAACCTCTTGGTTAAGGATGAAGGAGTACTTACCAGTTTTCATTAGTTATACTATATTTTTTTGTCTAAATTATTTTGATTAAGATTATTTATACTGAATTTCACGTTATCTATTTCTTTTTTAATTAAAAAAAATGCTTATTTGATGAAGCATTAGATGAAAGTTAAAGTGAAAAATAAATCATTATTTGACACAATTAAAATTTTAATTTTGGTCAGTATATTAATTTGTGTTCTTATTTTATTGTATTCATTTTGTGCCTCCTCTTGTGAAAGGTAAAGTAAATATTTTAAAAATAGTTTGTACTACTATTAGGTCACAAATTTGGGGTACATGATCGGATTAGTGCGAGTTTTTCAAATATCAAATCGAATTATTTGTATCGGATTTTAAAATTGATAAATCAAATCAAACTAATAAATTTTGAGTTTTTCAACCTCGGATTTTTTGGGTTTTTCGAATTTTTTTGGGTAAAGTAATCATACAAACAAATAATGAACTTATGCTCCAAATATTCTTAAGTCCTATCAAAATATGCGATTTGATTCTATTTTCGATTTAACTTAATAAAGTTTGTGTTATTTCCTTGATCTTTTTATGGTTTCGATTTATTATGTTTTTGTGTGCATTTGAAATTATAATGTGAAGTTAATTACTAACTAAATATTATTTTCAATGTTTTTTTAGACTATTGGATTGAGTTCTATCCAAAATGCAATTGTGCACGATATACACGCTATCAATAGCAAGATGTTCCATTTCGATGTCTATAATTGCAATAACGTGACATTAAGTCATGTTAACATAATTGCACCAAGCGATAGTCCTAACACCGATGGAATTCACATTAGCACATCGTCAAATATTCGAGTTTTTGATTCCAACATTGGTACTGGAGATGATTGTATATCTATATTTGCTGGAAGTCAAAACATTAATATTTCTGGAGTCACTTGTGGCCCTGGCCATGGAATAAGCATCGGAAGCTTAGGGAATAAGCCAAATGAAGTTGTCAAGGATGTACATGTTAAAAATTGTACTCTTATAGCTACTCAAAATGGAATGAGGATTAAGTCTTGGGCATCATCAAATGTTGGTGAAGCAACAAGTATTAGTTTTGAGGATATTATAATGGACAAGGTGAATAATCCTATTATTATTGATCAACATTATTGTCCTTCACATACTTGCAGTTTTCAGGTACCAATTGCTTTTTCCCTTCTTTTCACCTTCAAATTTTATATATTGAGTATGTTGTAAGGAGGGGCGGAGCTAAGTGGGGTTTGGGGGTTCGGACAAATTCAATAGTTTTTTTGTAGATTTTGTATTTGTGAACTGCCTAACAAAATTGATTGATAGTTCAATATTAAGAAATTAGTGGTGAAAATGTTTTCCACTCTAGTGTTGTGGGTTTGTACCCCACTACCCACTACTAACAAAAGTTTCTATTAATTTATTTATTTTTAAAAACATGTTTTTGCAATATTTCTCTTTCCGTCCTAAAATTTAGAACCCCCAAGAATGTTTTGTAATATTTTTCTCTTCCGCCCTAAAATTTAAAACTCCCAAACATGTTTTGTAATATTTTTCTCTTCCGTCCTAAAATTTAGAACCCTAAGCATGTTTTATAATATTTTTCTCTTCCCCCCTAAAATTTAAATCCATCAAACATGTTTTGTAATATTTTTCGCTTTCGTCCTAAAATTTAGAATCCCCAAACTCATAATTCTGATTCTGCCTCTAATAGTTAGTCATGTTCAATAAAAATAATTTTTTGGATAATATTTTTTCTTGATTGGTGAAATTCTTGAATATGAAAGATACATGAAAAAAATAAGGAGTTAATTTTTTTGTTTTGTTTTGTGAATTAAACATATTTTAGTATCCCAAACACACAAATTTCTTATGTCATGTGAAATATGAAAATTTGTATAAGCTTTATACTTTGTATTAATTTATTGATTTCACTCTCATTTTTTTTTTATTTGTAGAAAAGCTTAGTGCAAATCAAGGATGTGATATTCAACAACATAAGGGGAACTTCAAATTCATTGGTGGCAGTGAATTTCAATTGCAGTTCTTCATTGCCTTGTCAAAAAATCAATCTTAATGATATTAAGTTGATTACTGATAATAACGCTAAACCTACAATTGCAACGTGTGCTAATGCCATAGGACACGCCACCGGCATCGAGTTACCTCCGAGTTGCTTAAAGCCTGCTCTTGAATCTTGAACTTAGGGTTATTTGAATTTTAAAAAAGTTAGAAAGAGAACGTTCGATGATTTCTTATAGATTGAGATTTTTTTGTACTCGATCGATTTCTTCAAATAATAATTCTTAATCCACTGGATCATTCTTGAGACATTATTGATCATATATGGGATTTTATTATTTTTAATTTTGAAAAACTTCTTTTTGTTGAGGCATGATGATTGTTACAGAAATGTTAGCAGTATTCTATAAGCAAAATGAGCATTTGAACAAAAATCGAGCTTTTTTTTTATTGATTATATCGGTAAGAGTTTTATCTTTTACTTGTATAATTTTTTTAATACTTTTAATTCAGAATTAAGTCTAAACGTTAATATGATTGTGATTAGTGGGACTTATATTTTAAGAAACATTCAAAGTTAAGGCAATACTTTTTTAAAATTTTTATTATCCATTGATCTCAATTTTTTTCACTAAATAGAAATTCAAAAATATTTTTATATGCTTCACATTATTAAAAAAGAATTGAAGTGAAAAAATGACTTAATATACTATGTATAAGATATAATCGACGCTAGAAAAATTCTTTAAAAGACATTGTGATTTCTTTTCTTTTATTTTGATGAGTTGTGATTCGAGCCATTATAAAAGATACTATCTATCTCATTGATAAGAATTGATATAAATTTCACTCACTATTTTAGAGAAGCTAATAAAGTAGCGGATTATCTAATGAAATAGATCACAACGATTAACTATCTACAACAATTTTACTGAAGTGTTAGAGAGTGCTAAAGGCTCATTCTTTCTCTTCTTCTTTTTTACGACAAGGAAAACCCACAGCCGCTACCTTTTGGGTGTGCATATGGTAAAAACCCCGCTCCTATGCAATAGCTCGCAAACCACATAGGAGAGGTAACCCGCACTAGGCAAGCCCGGTGCGACAAGCTCGACCCAAAAGGCAAACCCCTTGCTTTCACTGGCAAGGGGTTTCAAACTTGAAACCTCCAATATGAAAGTCCATGCCCAAATCACTAGGCCACCCCGAAGGGTAAGCCTCATTCTTTCTCGACAAAGCGCAAATGCCTAGATTTAGGATCAACTATGACAAGGTCAAATTTTTTTATGCTAATTAATCTTTGTAGATTAGAGAATATGTAACATTCTTTAGCTAAGTATTCTCTCTTTTGTTTTTCGGCGGATTACTTGATATCATGATTCAGGCAATTTTTTTTGTAATGACCTAGGGGAACAATACCTATAGTCTCACAATGATTCACGTCATATTTTAGTATTTAGGGTCACACAACAAGAATTAAGTGGTTTTTCAGTTATTTGTGTGTTAGTACGCGAAGTTTTAGTGATATGGATTTCGGATACTTTTTTTTGTAAAAACTTTACAAGACCCTCCATAATGACCTGAGGGAACAATACATATAGCATAACTTTGATTCGCGCCACTTTTTAGCATTTAGAGGTCACTCAATAAGATGTAAGCGATTTTCTCAATTTTTTCGTGTCTTATAACATGAATTTTTTGGTGATGGATTTTGAGAATTTTTTTTGCAAAAACTTTACAAGATCCTCTGTAATAACATGGGAAAACAATACGTATAGTGCCACTATGACCACGCCACTTTTTCAACATTTAGGGACCACTCAACCGAAATTAGGCGGTTTTCTCAATTTTTCATGTGAATTAGTATATGACGTTTTTGGTGATATAAATTTTGAACATTTTTTTAACAAAATCATATGATATGTGAGAGAATAAAACATGAAGTCTCGAAACTCAAGAGATAGCCAATCAACATGATAAAGAAAAATCAAAGAATAGATTTTTTTTTTTTTAAAGATGTCCTATAGCCTCTTAGAAGATAAATACAGGCGTTATCGTATAAATATGCAAGTTTCTACCAAACTCTAGCTCTTGTGCCTGTAAGGCTAGTGATCAATCTAGACACGTTGGTATCTTATTATCATGATAGGGCCTCCCAAATTCCCCCATAGATGAATCAACAATTTGCCAACATAGAAACATTTTAAAGAAATGTGGAAGAAATAAACAATAAAGTAAATAGTTTTAAAACTCATTCTTTCATAAGTAAAAATAAGAAGTGCAAAAGTTAAGTCAATCTCAAAATCTAGTATCTCTAGTACAAAAGTTTACTAAACATACAATTGTTTACTACATCAAAATGTTTCACGTCAATTCAAGTATTCGAAATTATTTTTCATAGAATATCATGTCAATTTAAGTACTTAAAATCATTTCCTTTGGGTTTCATGTCAATTTATTTACTGAATCATGACTATATAAGCTATTCCAATATTGAGAGATTTAATATAGATGGAATTCATGGAAGCAGACCGTCATTATAATATCTTTGCTCGCGATAATTATAACCTCTCGGAAGAATCGATGACTGCATCAAAAATGTGATGCTAGTACATATATCTGAGACTTTTTAATTGGTTAATTGTAAATAGCCCCAGGAATATGAAACAAAAGGTTATCTCGGACCTAGACGGACATAATCAATTGTACTATTGCATATCGCAATCAGCTCATAATCGCAATTTTTTCACTCAATATTTATTTTTGTTCTTTTATTTTGCGTATATGCAGTGTAATGTGAGATCATCTAACTTGATTAATAAAAAAATATATCTATAGTCAACTCACAAATGATGTTAACAAAATATAATTTTGAGCTACTTTTATAGTAAAAATTCGCTATTCACAATGACACTCATTTCATTTCAAAAAATTAACAGTCTCTAGTAAATAACAGTACAATCTAGGGGTGAGTATGATACGGTATTGAAAAGTATGGTACGGTTATTTGATTTATGATCTAAAAATATTATTTCATTATCATATCAAATTAATTCGGTATGATTTGATATTTTAAAAATTGATTTTGGTATTTATGGTATTGTAATTGTTTACTATAGTTAGTCAACTTCAAGTTTTTAACTTACACATATTCGTATAATAAAGAATTATTACTTTGATTTTTTTTAAAACGTCTCAATTATATCATACTTACCTTATACATATAAAAATATTCAAAATAAAGTACAAACAATTCTCTTTGTTAATCAATTACCCAAAGCGAACATTTAAATCAAGATAGAGTAATCAAAATTTCAACATATAAATAATTAGTTAGGTGCAGTATTCCTATTTTGGTATTGTTTTTATAAATATCAAATACCATACTGAATACCAAACTTCTTAAAAAAAACATATCAAATACCATAAAACCTGAATCACGATGTTAAAATTTTTTATTTCGATCTGGTATATATTCGATATCTATCATACCATGTCCACGGCTAATACAACCTAACGATTCTCATAAGCCTAGCTGGTATTTCAGTCAACTTATCATGATATTCATTCAACTTACCATGATATTCATTCAACATACCATGATATTCATTCAACTAACCAGATATTCATTCAACATACCATGATATTCATTCAACTTACCAGATATTCATTCAACATACCATGATATATATTCATTTTTCTTTCTTTGCAACTCACTAAATCCAAACAAATATTTTGGGTGTAATAATTGAATATAAATTGTCAAAAATAATATTTGTCAAGACTATTAAGGAAATAGTTTAATGAAGGAACTATAATTTGAAAAGAGTGAAAGGAAAACAAATCTCTTCGGTATAATTGAGTCAACTGGAAAGTCAAAATATGAGGTGAAAAAAAGGTGTATATAAACACAAGTGAAAAAAGAAAAGATAAAGAACGAAGAACAAAATATAAATGGCTTCAAAATTTTGTTTGAAAATAGTTTTTATATTAAGCCTTATTTTTGTACGCACTAATGCTGATGACAAAATTTTTAGTGTCATTTCCTATGGTGCCAAAGCAGATGGAGTGACAGATGATAGTGAGGTGTGAACCAATCATTTTACCTTTTAATGCATTTTTAATTAATTGTCATTTTTTATATACACACAAACACTATAACTGTAATTAATATGCACATTAACAAAGAGTGTTTATATCTTTATCAATATTAGTTAATTGTCATTACATTCAATATCGCTATAAGTTTAGAAACATTTACAAATTATCATGAAAAAAAAATATTTAGCAGTAATTAAATTATTGATAATTAATTGCCGCTAAAGATCAATTTTAACATAGCAAAAGTCCCATTTTTACTTTTTAACGTGTCTTTATTTTTATTTAAGTCATTATTACATGTATAACAATGTCTTCTTCTTTTTTTCAAAATGAGTAAGTATAGGTTTTTTTGGTTTCTCATCCGGTGTTTTAATTAATTGTCATTTATATATATATACAAACACTACAACAAAATAGCTTTTAGCAGCGATTAATATGTATATTAACAAAAAATGTTAATGTCTTTATTAACATTAGTTAATTGTCATTGCATCCAATGTTGCTATAAGTGTTAGGAACATTTACTAATTACCATGAAAAAAAACATATTTAGCGGCAATTAAATTATTATTGTTAATTAACTGCCGCTAAAGATCAATTTTGACATAGTTAAAGTCCCATTTTACTTTTTAGTGTGTCTTTAATTTTATTTAAGTCATTATTACATGTATAATGATGTCTTCTTCTTTTATTCATTGGTTTTCATTCGGTGTCCGATATCCATATTGGAGTCTGACTAAATTCGGATTTGCACCGAAAGTCCCACATTAATCGGTAAAAGCACTCTCTAACAAAGGGGATTCTGAACCCAAGGGGACTCAAACCTGAGACCTCTTGGTTAAGGATAAAGTAGTATTTACCACTCCACTATAACCTTTGTTGGTAGTAAATATAGTTGTCACTCATGTATATATAACAAATTTGGTGTCTAATTAAATATTCTTTTACTATTTTTTTATTTTATTTTTTAAAATAAAAGGTATTTTTGAAAGCTTGGATGGATGCATGCAAATGGAATGGAGACGCTACATTTTTGATACCTTTAGGAACATATATGATATATGGTGCAAATTTTAATGGACCATGTAAAGGATCCTTGATTGTTAAATTTCAAGGAGTTATTAAAGCTTCAACAAATCCAAAAATATTTTGCAAGGGTTCTTGGATTTCTTTTGAATATTTAAATAACTTAGAGATTGAAGGAGGTGGAACTTTAGATGGACAAGGAGCTTCTGCTTGGGGACAATCTCAATGTGCAACTCGTCCTTATGTAAGTTTTCATTAGTTTATTTTTTCCACTCGATGTTCGGTATCCACATTGGAGTCCCGACTAAATATGAATTTGTGCTGAGAGGTCCCATATTGAAGGGTAAAACGCTCCCTAACAAAGGCGACTATGTACCTAAGAGTGCTCGACCAGAGACCTCTTGGTTAAGGATGAAGGAGAGTACTTACCAGTTTTCATTAGTTATACTATATTTTTTTGTCTAAATTATTCTGATTTGATAATTTTGATTAAGATTATTTATACTGAATTACACGTTATTTATATCTTTTTAATTAAAAAAATTGCTTATTTGATGAAGCGTTAGATGAAAGTTAAAGTGAAAAACAAATCATTATTTGACACAACTAAAATTTTAACTTTGGTCAGTAAATTAATTTGTGTTCTTATTTTGTTGTATTCATTTTGTGCCTCCTCTCGTGAAAGGTAAAGTAAAAATTAAAAAAAAAATAGTTTGTACTACTAAGGTCACAAATTAGGGGTACATGACCAGATTAGTGCGAGTTTTTCAAATATCAAATCAAATCATTTATGTTGGATTTTTAAATTTATAAATCAGATCAAAGGTTTTTCAACCTCAAATTTTTTCGGTAAAGTAATCGTACAATGAACTTGTGCTCCAAATATTTCTCAAGTCCTATCAAAATAAGCGATTTGGTTCGATTTTCTGTTTAATTTAATAAAGTTTGTGTTATTTCCTTGATTTTTTTATGGTTACGATTAATTTCTTTTGTGTGCATGTGAAGTTACTAACTAAAATATTATTTTCAATGTTTTTCTTAGACTATTGGATTGAGTTCTATCCAAAATGCAATTGTGCACGATATACACTCTATCAATAGCAAGATGTTCCATTTCGATGTCTATAATTGCAATAACGTGACATTAAGTCATGTAAATATAATTGCACCAAGTGATAGTCCCAACACCGATGGAATTCACATTAGTTTATCGTCAAATATTCGAGTTTTCGATTCCAACATTGGTACTGGAGATGATTGTATATCTATATTTGCTGGAAGTCAAAATGTTAATATTTCTGGAGTCACTTGTGGCCCTGGCCATGGAATAAGCATTGGAAGCTTAGGGAATAAGCCAAATGAAGTTGTGAAGGATGTACATGTGAAAAATTGTACTCTTATTGCTACTCAAAATGGAATGAGGATTAAGTCTTGGGCATCATCAAATGTTGGTGAAGCAACAAGTATTAGTTTTGAGGATATTATAATGGACAAGGTGAATAATCCTATTATTATTGATCAACATTATTGTCCTTCACATACTTGCAGTTTTCAGGTACCAATTGCTTTTTTCCTTCTTTATTTTCACCTTCAAATTTTATATATTGAGTATGTTGTAAGCAGGGGCAGAGCTAAATGGGGTTTGGGGGTTCGGATAAATCCAATAGCTTTTTTGTAGATTCCATATTTGTGAACTGCCTAACAAAACTGATTGATAGCTCAGTGTTAAGAAATTAGTGTTGAAAATGTTTTCCACTCTAGTGTTGTGGGTTTGAACCCCACTACACTACTAACAAAAGTTTATATTTTTAAAAAAAATCATGTTTTGCATTATTTTTCTTTCGGTCCTAAAATTTAGAACCCCCAAGCATGTTTTGTAATATTTTTCTCTTTCTTCCTAAATTTTAGAATCTTCAAACTCCTAGTTCTGATTCTGCTCTAAATAGTTAGTCATGTTCAATAAAAATAATTTTTTGAATAATGTTTTTTCTTGATTGGTGAAATTCTTGAATATGAAAGATGTATGAAAAAAATAAGGAGTTAGTTTTTTTGTTTTTTGTTTTGTGAATTAAACATATTTTAGTATCCCAAACACACAAATTTCTTATGTCATGTGGAATATGAAAATTTGTATAAGCTTTATATTTTGTATTAATTTATTGATTTCACTCTCATTTTTTTTTTAATTTGTAGAAAAGCTTAGTGCAAATCAAGGATGTGACATTCAACAACATAAGAGGAACTTCAAATTCATTGGTAGCTGTGTATTTCAATTGCAGTTCTTCCTTGCCTTGTCAAAAAATCAATCTTAATGATATTAATTTGATTACTGATAATAACTCTAAACCTACAATTGCATCGTGTGCTAATGCTAGAGGACACGCCACCGGCATCGAGTTACCTCCGAGTTGCTTAAAGCCTGCTCTTGAATCTTGAACTTAGGGTTATTCGAATTTCAAAAAAGTTAGAAAGGAAATGTTCGATGATTTCTTATAGATTGAGATTTTTTGTACTCTATTTCTTCAAATAATAATTCTTGATCAACTTAATCATTCTTGAGATTTTATTATTTTTAATTTTAAAAAACTTATTTCTGTTGAGTCATTGATGATTGTTATGGAAATACTAAAAGTATTCTATAAGCAAAATAAGCATTTGAAAAAGAATCGAATCTTTTTATTTGACTGAGTATATATCTTTTACTTGTATAATATTTTTAATACTTTTAATTTAGAATTAAATCTAAATCGTCAATATGATAGTGGTTATTATGTTTTAAGAAATATTCAAGGTTAAGGTAGAACTTTTTTGAATTCTTATTATCTATTGATCTCATTTTTTTTTCACTAAATAGAAATTAATATTTTTATATGCTTCACATTATTAAAAAAAAAATTGAAGTGAAAAAATGACTTAATATACTATGTATAAGATACTAGATGTTTAATGCCCGTGCCAACACGTGATTTGGAGTACTTTTTACATGTTTGGATCAAAATGATAAATTTACTGATCATGATTGATGCTCCAATCAAATTTCTTAAAGGAACATTGGAAAAGAACCTAATTAAACGAAGATTCTCATTAAACATCTATACTTTTTAAGTTGTACAAACTTCATTAGATGAAGTCAAAATCTTGTAGATGTGCCTGTCCACCCAAAACATTGCCTTACTCCAGTACACAATTTCCTCCATCCATATGTCTCTTCATCATTTGGTATTACCTATTTACAACAAAATATTAATAGCCTTGAGTACATATAGTTGTGTAAATATAATTGCAAGTATATTTTCCCCAAATTTCCAGCACAACTACGTACATATTTGATGCTACAACTTTAATAAGCTCAAGCTCTATCTGTATTTGTACCAACGATAAATAGATTCAAACTATCATTGCAGAATAAATTTCCTAAGCGATCATTAAAGTTCATCAAATTAATCACTTTCTCTTAATTGAAATCAAATTATTCAGTTATTACATTATCTCGTACAAAAAACAGAATAGCCATGAAAATCACATTCATAAAACAGAAGGACAAAAATATTTTTAGTTATAAGTTATTATAATTGACATGAACATTACCTATCAACCATGAAAGCAAGTCCATTCCTTGTTAGTTGATAATAATGTTCAGATGGTCCAAGTAAAAAGGAACACTTAAAATAAATATTCATAATCCCAAAATTCCAACGAATCTTTCCACGCCCTCAAATGATAAGAGTAAAAATGAAATGAATTATTAGCATAAATAAAGCTATTTAAGAAATGAAAATAAGGCCTACCTTGGTTAGAGGCATACATAAAGCTATTGTAAGAAATGAAAATAAATCAAAGGTTAAATTCAGACTTCGATTTATTATTACTAAAGAAGAGTCCAACTTTTTTCTTTATTGAGCAAAATTTCGAAACAATGCATATTCATTTATTTAACTGAATAAGACACTATGAGAGCAAACAAAGTATTATTACACAGACAAAGAAACACCTAGGAAAATTATGAATAGAAATGAAAGCAAGAATAAAATGGAGACTCATGTTAATCATCAGTTGGTATATAATTATGTAAACTACCGGAAGTCTCAGAAGATCTAATAAATTATTTTGAAAAGAAAAAAAAAACTGCAATGCTATAACTTTCAAAAAAATTAAAGCAAAAAATGGCAAAATACTCGCATGCAAGAACTTTGAATAGCCAATTTCATACACGTAGCACAAGAGAGTATTACCAAAATATCCCCAACTTAAATTGTATTGTCAACTAACAGACATGTTGATACCATATTGATACCCACTCTTCTAATATAGTAGAATAATCGACGCTAGAAAAATTCTTCAAAAGACATTGTAATTTCTTTTCTTTTATTTTGATGAATTGTAATTCAAGCCATTATGAAAGATACTATCTATCTCATTCATAAAGAATGATATTAATTTTACTTACTATTTTAGAGAAGCCAATAAAATAGCGAATTATTTAATAAAATAGATCACAACGATTAATAGAATAACTATCTACAACAATTTTAATGAAGTGTTAGAGAGTGCTAAAGACTCACTCTTACTCGACAAAGCGCAAATGTCTAGATTTAGAATCATATATGACAAAACTAATATTTTTTGTAAGCTAATTAATCTTTGTATATTAGGGAATGAATGGCATTCTTAGCTAAGTATTCTCTCTTTTTTGTTTTTGGCTGATTGCTTGATATCATGATTCAGGCAAAAAAAAATTAGTAGTTAGGGTTATTCAATAGAAATTAGATGATTTTTTAATTTGTTCGTGTGTTAGTATATGAATCTTTTGATGATATGAATTTTGGAAACTATTTTTATAAAATCTTTACAAGATCCTCTGTAATGACTTAGGGGAACAATACCTATAGGCTATAGTCTCACAATGATTTACGTCATCTCGTAGCATTTAGGATCACTCAACAAGAATTAAGTGATATTTTAAGTTATTTGTGTGTGTTAATACATGAAGTTTTAGTGATATGGATTTTGGACACTATTTTTGCAAAAACTTTACAAGACCCTCCATAATGATCTGGGGGAATAATGCTTATAGCATAACTTTGATTCACACCACTTTTTAGCATTTAGAGGTCACTCAATACGATTTAAGCGATTTTCTCAATTTTTCGTGTCTTATTACATGATTTTTTTGGTGATATGGATTTTGAGAATTTTTCTTGCAAAAACTTTACAGGACCCTCCATAATGACCTGAGGGAACAATACCTATAGCATAACTTTGATTCACACCACATTTTAGCATTTAGAGGTCACTCAGTAGGATTTAAGCGATTTTCTCAATTTTTCGTGTCTTATTACATGATTTTTTTTGGTGATATGAATTTTGAGAATTTTTTTTGCAAAAACTTTGCAGGACCCTCCGTAGTGATCTGAGGAAAGTATACATATAGTGTCACTATGATCACACCACTTTTTCAGCATTTAGGGACCACTCAACAGGAATTAGGCGGTTTTCTCAATTTTTCATGTGAGTTAGTTCATGATGTTTTTGGTGATATAAATTTCGGACACATTTTTAGCAATATCTTTACAGGACCCTCCGTAATGACCTTGGAGAACAATAGTCTCACTATGATTTACGCCACTTTATTTGCATTTAGAGGCCACTCAACAAGAATTAGGCGTTTTTCTCAATTTTTCTTGTGTTAGTGCATAAATTTTTCGGTGATATAGATTTTGTAATTTTTTTTGCAAAAACTTTACAAGACCCTTCTTAATAACCTAGGGAATAATACATGCAGCCTCACCATGATTCACGCCATTCTTTTTAGCATTTAAGACCACTCAACAAGAATTAGATGATTTTTTCATTTTTTGTGTGTTTTAGTACATGAAGTTTTTGGTGATATAAATTTCGGACACGTTTTTGGTAAAAACTTTACAAGACCCTCTGTAATAACTTGGGAAAACACTATCTATAGTCTAACCATGATTCATGGCACTTTGTAATCATTAGGGGCCACCTAACAAGAATTAGATAATTTTCTCAATTTTTCATGTGCGTTAGTACATGAATTTTTTGGTGATATGAATTTCAGGAAATTATTTTGCAAAAACTTTACAGAACCTTCTTAATGACCTAGGGGAACAATACATATTGTTTCACCATGATTCATGTCGCTTTTTTAGCATTTAGGGTCACTCAACAAGAATTAGGCGAGTTTCTCATTATTTTTTTCATGTGAGTTATTACCTAAAGCTCTTGATGATACGAATTTTGGGCACTTTTTTTTGCAAAACTTTATATGACCCTCTGTAATGACTTGGGAGAACAATACTTGTAATCTCACCATTGTTGATGCCATTCTTTTAGAGTTTAGGGACCACTCAATAGAAATTAGGCAATTTTCTCAATTTTGTGTATAAACGTACATGAATTTTTTGGTGATATTAATTTCAGAATTGTTTTTGCAAAAACTTTACAGAACCATCTGTAATGACCTAGGGAAACAGAAACAATACATAGTCTCACTATGATTCACGACACTTTTTTAGCAATTAGGGGATACTAACAG
Source organism: Solanum tuberosum (assembly GCF_000226075.1). Taxonomy (NCBI): domain Eukaryota; kingdom Viridiplantae; phylum Streptophyta; class Magnoliopsida; order Solanales; family Solanaceae; genus Solanum; species Solanum tuberosum. Next base: position 30,926 of record NW_006239734.1, read on the forward strand.
AAATTAGACGATTTTCTCAATTTTTCATATGTATTATTAGTACATGATTTTTTTAGTGATAAGAATTTCGAAAACTTTTTTTGCAAAAACTTTACAAGGCCCTCCGAAATAATTAGGGGGAACAATATCTAGGTTGGCAAGGTAATTTGCAGAATGGACAAAACTCTAGGCAATGGAGACTGGATGTATCTCTATGGACATGTAAAAATTCTCTTCTAAAGGGATATGAGAATAGTTGGGGACAAATCGAAATGCTCAAACATCACCTTAGTCATCTCAATAATGAACATTTTAAAGGGATCACAGATAAGATTGACATGGTTGGACGATATGTGATAACAACAGTTGAAGCAAAAACAACACATCAGAAATTATTCATATACAGGGTTCATCCCAGAGAAGAGAATTGGAGATAATACAATAATGGCACTCACAGAAGTATGTTTAAGATGGACCTACAGAAAGCTTATCATTCTGTTGAATGAGCTTTCACTGATCTCTAACTCTGGAATAGGGATGCAATGGCTAAAATGTGTTGGGACTTGGCAGATTCTGCATGAAGCGGATACATGCTTATTATGGATATTTCTAGACCACAATAAGCTAGTTAGATGGTAAGGAAAATCCTAGATGCTAGAGGAACTGTGCAACACATTCAGGAGAGTCCTCCAATTATCAAGAGCATGATACTTACAACTGATAGGAGATCATCCCAAAACATAGCAGCACTTGAAATCTTTAAAAGGGAGTTAGATTGGGTTAGAAGAAAGCGATACAAGCTGCAAAATTTCAGTATTCTATAATGAAACATTTGAAAATCAAAGGCCAGAAACAAAATCTTAGACGAGAACAGCACCGCGTTCATCAACAGAAGAAAGATCACTTAGAATTGCTACTTCTAAAAGCCTCTCGGAACGAAAGAAACTTAGCAGCACTATGTCAATATTCAACAAGCAAGTACGCAAAAATATGTCAATATTGTAACTGCAAAGTTGCATATTAACAGGCTATCATACTGTATCCATCGTTGTGGCCGTCCAAACGAAGCCAATTTAACACAAACAATCAGATGAGTGTCATCTATCTGCCTATTGTAGAAAAGTGAATCAAGTCATGGAGTAGGCCTCAGTCACCCTCAAACTATGGGAACCAAACCAAATCATTTTGATGCCATTTTTATCCCGGAGGAGAACTTGAATGTCCATCTACTATCTATTGATGGATCATGTTGAACTGCAATCTGGAAAGCTGTTGAGGAATTGTAGATATTACAGGTCCATATCTCTGCCATGAATTAGGAGAGCATCAGTATGATGAGAAAATATTATAAAGATGGTCGCATATATGAATAGTACTCGCTGTTGAAAGATTACACCAGATAACACAATCCTGTAAAGGAACCTTTGATCACAGTGTTCTTATATGCAAACTAACTTGAAAGAACAGAATAGGAGGCAGAATAGGAGGCAACAGAGAAACCATAAATCATTCTATACCTGAACATTGTCATAAAGTTCAAACAATGGCACAGCAAGAAGTTTTAGATTTTTGGGGACAGCAAAGTACTCTCTTTCAGATAAGTGAACGAGGTAGAGCTTCTTACACTCCTGCACGACATTCAAAGAGCCAACTAAATCAGGCAAATATGAAACAAGGGATAGATCAGTGATTCATGAAACAATGGGATAGATCAGTCAATCAAAAAAGCTTTATACTACTGTACCTTAGGTTTTGTTATGTGTGGAGGACAGTATGGATACATTATGGTTTCAAAGTTCGGCCTCCACCAGGTGGCCACGCACTCACCTATCTGCATTTACAAATGCCACATCATAGGAATATGTATTTATTTAAATTTCAAAAGAGAGAGAGAGAGAGAGTTATACCTTATATAAGAACAAATAAAGCCAAGTAACTTTCGGTCAGGTTATTTATCAACTTATAGCCCGTTTGGCTTAACTAAAAAAAAGTTGTTTTTAAAAAATCAAACTGTAGTAACTTTTAAGTTAAAAAATGAAAAGTAGCGGAGTACCTACTCTTAAACTTTTTTTTAAGTCAAAAACAAAAAACGAGTCTCAAGTGAACGAAGAACTATCAATAAGTTCTACTGATAATGGGATAAAACTGAATCGATCAAAAATTATGGTGGATAATGTTTTTGCATACAACGTTGCACTTAACATTATGCAAGACGGTGAGGATCTTGAACCTCTGTCTGTCAAGAATGTCGACGAAGATGTGATTGGCCAAAATGGCAAGAGGCAATTCAATCAGAGAATTGAATTCCTTGCTAAACGTGAGGGTTTTGGACCAGTAGTCCAAACGCCTAATGATTCAATAACTTTTCGAAACGTCATCGATTTAGCTATACATGGAAGTCTTGAAATACATTTGATAGATGTGGTTACAGCTTATCTTAAAGGTTCACTTGATTATGAAATTTATTTACAAGACTAGGAAAACATATTGTTACTAGTTCATACAAACACCGAATATTAAATATAATTAGATTATTACAGATCCATCACCTATCAGGTGATCTATTTAAGTCGGTCTGAGACGAACAAGTGATGTTGCATGTAATTGATAGCAAGACCTCTACTTATGAAAACAAAGTTGTCCACTACCGTTTGGGGTCATACTATCTTACATGCATCATCACTTGTTCACCTCAGACCGACTCATTATAATAAATACTCTCCGTCACAATTAGTTTTTGGTTATGAACCAAATATTCCTCATCTACAAATTTCTTGATGTGTTGTATATGTGTCAGTGGCACCACCACAACACACTAAGATGGGCCTCCAAAGAAGGTTAGGAATATATGTTGGGTTCAATTCACCCTCAATAATTTGCTACCTGGAACCATTGATGGGAGATTTATTCAGTGCAAGATTTGCAGATTGTCGATTTGATGAAACAACTTTTCTGCAATTAGGAGGAGACAAAAAAAGAACTTAAGAGAGAAATTCCCTGGAAAATTTCATCATTATCTCATTTTGATCCACATTCCCCTATGTGTGAACAAAAGGTCCAGAAAATCATCTATTTGCAGAATATAGCAAATCAAATGCCAGACGCATTTGCTGATTTGAAAAGGATAACTAAGTCACATATCCCTGCAGAGAATGTGTCCATCCAATTCCAACAGGACCATCTACTAGTGTCATAGCTTTTGAATCTCATACACGCCTAAAGCGTGGCAGACCATTGGGTTCAAAGGATAAAAATCCTAAAAAAGGAAGTACGAAAAATGACACTATAAAAGGATTTCACAAAGAGATTCAAGATTTAATTAATCCTGATATTTCTGAAGATATCAATGATCCTGAGTCTCAAGTGAACGAAGAACTAGCAATAAGTTCTACTAATAATGGGATAAAAGTGAATCAAGCAAAAATTATGGTGGATAATGTTTTTGCATATAACATTGCACTTAACATTATGCAAGATCGTAAGGATCTTGAACCTCTGTCTGTCGAAGAATGTCAACGAAGATGTCATTTGCCAAAATGACAAGAGGCATTTCAGTCAGAATTGAATTCACTTGCTAAACGTGAGGTTTTTGGACCAGTAGTCCAAACGCCTAATGATGTAAAATCAGTTGGTTATAAATGGGTCTTTGTACGAAAAAGAAATGAGAGAAATGAAATTGTAAGATGCAAGGCACGCCTTGTTGCACAAGGATTCTCTTAAAGACCCGGTGTCGACTATGAAGAAACATATTCACCGGTTATAGATGCAATAACTTTTCGATATCTCATCAATTTAGTTGTACATGGAAGTCTTGAAATACATCTAATAGTTGTGGTTACAACTTATCTTTACGATTCACTTGATAATGAAATTTATATGAAAATTCCAAAAGGACTTAAAATGCCTGAAGCATATAATGAAATCTCGAGAAATGTGCTCAATCAAATTACAAGTCATTATACGGCTTAAAACAATCAGGACGCATGTGGTATAGTCACCTCAGTGAGTACTTGATAATAGAAGATTATATAAATGATGTCATTTGTCCTTGTATTTTTATTAAGAAAACAACATTGGGATTTGTTTTATGTTGATGACATTAATCTCATTGGAACTCCAAATGAGGTCCAAAAGACAGTTGAATATCTAAAGAAAGAATTTGAGGTGAAAGACCTTGGAAAGACAACTTTGTCTAGGGCTGCAAATTGAACATTTAGCAGAAGGGGTCTTCATCCATTAATCTGTATATACAAAGAAAATTTTGAAACGTTTTTTACATGGAGAAAGCACATCCATTAAGTACTCCAATGGTTGTTCGATCACTTGAAATGAGTAAAGATCCATTCCGATCTCAAGAAGAGAATGAGGAACACCTCTTGGTCCTGAAGTACCATATCTTAGTGCAATTGGTGCACTTATGTATCTTGCTAATGCTACGAGACATGACATAGCATTTTCTATTAATTAGTTAGCAAGATATAGTTCTTCCCTTACACGAAGACATTGGAACGGAGTTAAACATATATTGCGATATCTAAATGGGACCAATGATATGGGTATGTTTTATAATAACAAAGATAGTTCAGATCTTGTTGGTCATGCAAATGCAGGTTATTTATCTGACCCACATAAAGCTCGATCTCCAATTCGCTATTTGTTCACATACGGTGGTACTGCTATATCATGGCAATCTACGAAGCAGTCCATTGTCACTACTTCTTCAAATCATGTTCAGATAATTACTTTTCATGAAGCAAGTAGAGAATGCATATGGTTGAGATCAATGATACATTTCATCAAAGAAAGATGTGGTTTGGAGTGTGATGTCAAGGTACCCACAATCCTTTTCTGAGACAATGTTACATGCATAGCTCAATTAAGAGGAGGCTTCATAAAAAGAGATAGAACGAAACACATTTCACCAAAATTATTCTTCACACATGAGCTTCAGAAGAACGGTGATATTGATGTACAACAAATTCGTTCAAGTGATAATCCAATAGATTTATTTCACCAAATCTTTACCCGCCTCAACTCTTAAAAAGATGGTACACAAGATTGGAATGCGAAAATTTAACCATATGAATCGTGGTCTTTATCAAGGGGACTAAAATACGTGTTGCACTCTTTTTACCTTTGTCTAGATTTTATCCTACTGGGTTTTCCTAGAAAAGTTTTTAATGAGGCAGCAAGCAATGTGTATTATGAATGTCTATATATATTTTTTCCTTCAACTTTACTTTTACATGGACATCTAAGGGGGAGTGTTGTAAAACTAAGGTGGATGCCATGTGGGGCCACCCATTTGAGGAATATCATCACTTGTAATGTCGTAAAACAAAGGTGGATGCCATGTGGGCCCTATCCATTTGAAGACTACCATCACTTGGCCAATTAAATGACTTCTTAATGGCCAAGTTTGTACATTACTTTTTGGCTATAAATAGCCACTACTTCATTTACGAAGGAATATATATTCAAATACAATACAATACAATACAACATTCTTTCTCTCTTTGCTTGTTCGTACAAAGACCCAATTATAGCCAACTGATTTTACATCATTGAGTGTTTGGACTACTAAGTCCAAAAACCTCTTTTTCTCTCCTGTCTCACACATTCTCTCGAAACCCTAGAATCGTTGTCCTCTTTTTCACCTCTTTTAGATTCTATCAATCACTATGAAATTTTTTGGAATTTTCAAATCTAGCTTCTCTGGAATCTTGAATTATAGTTGGATTTGATGATTCCTTTCATGTCCAAATCCTAGTTTTTCTTGGACTTTTAAAAAAAAAATTGTTGGGCTGGAAAAATGAACCCATGGAGGGCTTTGTGCCTGTTGCTGATGATCTCAGAGCCCCATCGAAGTCATGGGAGGTGGATGGCTTGGATGCTAGCATGAGACGGCTTATACTTTTCTTTTCTTTTTTTGATGACAAGGGAAACCCGCAACCGCTACCCTTTGAGTGCGCACAGGTAAAACCCCCGGTCCTATGCAATAGCTCGCAAACCACATAGGAGAGGTAACCCACACTAGGCAAGCCCGGTGCGACGAGCTCAACCCAGAAGGAAAATCCCTTGCTTTCCCTAGCAAGGGGTTTCGAACTTGAGACCTCCAACATGGAAGTCCCAAGCCCAAACCACTGGGCCACCCCGAAGGGTTATACTTTCTTCTTCGAAGAATTCAAAGGACATTGATTCTTCATTTTCTTCTATGAACAATAATCAATCTGAACTGCATGATTCCTAGGCTTTGGCTGGTGCTATTTCGGGAAGAGTGTCGAAGGATGTTGTTAACACAGTGGATCAGTTTCTCCGTGAGGCTTTAAAAAACCCTCGAGAGCATCTTTCCATTATGAGGATGGAGCAAGATGTTGAAAAGTTCATCAAGGATCCTGGTCAACAACAGATGGAATTCCAACCGCTGCCTACCTCCTATTTCCGACTGGCTGCTCACTGCGTGGCACAACACTATTCACTACAATCAATGGTTTTGTTGGACAATAGTTTACCGGATGGCTCGGGTCCCAAAATTCTGGTGAATATGCCTCAAGGAGATACTGGTGTGGTTAAGGTTGCAATAAAGTGTTATAAAATAACTAACTTAGCAAACTAAGATTAATAACTAACTTAAAAGGAAGAACAAGCAAAGAGAGAAAGAGTATTGTATTCTATTGTTTCGTAAATAAAGTAGTGGCTATTTATAGCCAAAAAGTAATGTACAAACATATCACTTGGCCATTAAGAAGTCATTCAATTGGCTAGGTGATGGTAGTCTTCAAATGGGTGGGCCCCACATGGCATTCACCTTAGTTTTACAACACTCCCCCTTTAATGTCCATGTAAAAGAAAAATTGAAGGAAAAAATATTATATAGACATTCATAATATCATTTTTAACTTATGTTAGGTTATTTTTAACTATGCCAAACACTCTCAAAAGCTAAAAATGACTTATAAGTAGATTTGACCAACTTTTAAGCCAATCCAAACAGGCTCTTAGTCCATTTTAACCAGCCCGCCCATTTAACACCTATATATTCAACCACACAAATTGTACTTCAAAATTAACACCTTATACAATAAAAGATGTCCAATCCATGTTTCTTTTATCACTATTTCCATACAACATAAAGTGTGTTGAATACCTCCATACCCCTATATCTCCTATACAAGGAAAAACAAAACTACTATATTTCAATTTGTTTGTGTTAGTTTGACTTGGCACGAAATTTAAGAAAGTAAAAAGACTTTTAATTATGGTGGTCTTAAACTAAAGATGTGTATAATGTACCAAAATGTCTTTTAATCTTGTGGCCTCAAACATGCCACATGAGATGTTGAAATTAAAGAGTTACCAAATTAGGAATGAGCCATTCATTTTTAAATAGACTAAAAAGGAAAAGTAAAACAAACAAATTAAAATAGAGGGACTACTAAACAGTGTAACAGGCACCAAATTACCTTCCAGTTTGGCTGATTGGCAGGAGGATTAGCTGCAAGTTTGCTGGAGAGTTTCCTTTTCAAACCCTCGATTTCTGCAAATAACGAAAGAGAGAAGAAAAACATAGAAACTTAGCAAGAAATTCACAACTTACCAGAAAAACAAAGGGAGAGAGTATGATAAGAATTTAATTTAATTTAATTTTTAATAGTATGATAAGAATCAATGTGTCACAAATAAAGACAAGAACACACCATTTTCTCCTGGCTTTAGGCGTCCACCGGGGAGCTTGCAAAATGTGTTCCCAATTTGCAGAAGAAGAATATGAGGATGATTATGTTCTTGTACCTGTGAATTTTACACACAATTAGTGATATCTGAATATTTGATAACCAGAGTGTCATTGATAAAACAAACTTCTCCGATCTGGTTGATTTATGTGCCAAAATTAGTATTTTCACATATCTTCTATAATGTACCACTTTGCCATGTATCTCTACAGAATCTATATGACATGTAAAAACTGCACAATTTCAAATTTACAATAGTATGTAGTTTTTTTGAGATTTGGAGGAAAATAAAGCAGCTGATAAGTCATCTTATCTTAATTTGATGAGCGTGTATATTCATTCTTTTCCCATCACAAAATCCTGAGACCTGCTAATAGTAGCTCTATGAAGGAAATAGCATCAATCATCGGCAGTCTCAACAAGGAAAAAACTGCTCAAAAGGTGAGTCACTACCAAGAGAAGAAAAGGCTTGATATATGAAAAGGTGTACTCAAGCCACCTGTCCTACATACTTCTTATTCAAACCAACTCACACGGTTCACCAGTTCTTCCAACTGTACAAAAATACTCAAGAAAGTGTGGGAGATAACTCTCTAAACATCAAGTATCCCTCAATTCTGAAATAGTTGGGTTACATTACATAAATCCTACGTATCATTCTTCTCTACTACAGAGGTTCTTCAAAACTAGAAATAATCTAAAAACTCACATTCATCCCTGCATTGACATGCAAATCTATAACTAGACTAAGAATACCAAAAGATAACACTGAACCAACTGTGAATGTAATAAAAACTTAGCCTCAATCCCAACTAAAATGAGCGATTTTATAGATCCTTTACTTCCTTTGTGCTTTTAACTAATCCACCTTGATTTCAGGAGATCGTCTTTTGCAGGAATTGCTATTCTCTACCTTCATAATTTCAATCATTATAGTATTGCATCCACAGGCACAGACCCAAAGTCTGCTTAGGATATGTTGAAACTATTTCAGGTAATATTCTTTCACTAATCCTCTCTATGTCACATGCATCCTCTATTTGACTGAACATTTCTAACCTGGTCCAGTTTTGTATAACCTCACATCTATCTTAGAAACAACAACCTCATACCCTCAAGAAGTGTGGGAGATAACTCTCTAAACATCAAGTATCCCTCAATTCTGAAATAGTTGGGTTACATTACATAAATCCTACGTATCATTCTTCTCTACTACAGAGGTTCTTCAAAACTAGAAATAATCTAAAACTCACATTCATCCCTGCATTGACATGCAAATCTATAACTAGACTAAGAATACCAAAAGATAACACTGAACCAACCGTGAATATAATAAAAACTTAACCTCAATCCCAACTAAAATGAGCAATTTTATAGATCCTTTACTTCCTTTGTGCTTTTAACTAATCCACCTTGATTTCAGGAGATCGTCCATGTAATAAAAACTTAGCCTTAATCCCAACTAAAATGAGCAATTTTATGGATCCTTTACTTCCTTTGTGTTTTTAACTTATCCACCTTGATTTCAGGAGATCGTCTTTTGCAGCAATGGCTATTCTCTACCTTAATAATTTCAATCATTATAGTATTGCATCCACAGGCACAGACGCAAAGTCTACTTAGGATATGTTGAAACTATTTCAGGTAATATTCTTTCACTAATCCTCTGTGTCACTTGCATCCTCTATTTGACTGAACATTTCTAACCTGGTCCAGTTTTGTATAACCACACATCTATCTTAGAAACAACAACCTCATACCCAGTGTAGTCCCACAAATGAGGTCTAGGGAGGGTGGGGTAGAGATGTTTCCCATAAACCCTCGGGTCAAGAATATCGTTTTTCAGGACAGGTTTGGAAAAAAATGCACGAGTAAAAAGATATGATGAAAATATTGAATAACAAAAAGTTATGACAATAAAAATAGTAAAGATAACCAAAGTAAAAAATACAACAATAATAATAATAAAATTGAAGAATAAGCTACTGCTAGCATAATAATAATAACACATCTGTCTTATCATCCACATTAATATGGCATTCACCTAGTGGATATTCTAGGCCTTAGAGGCCCAAGCCACCCAACAGTCAATACCATACACATTGATAGTTCAAGCCCTTTCTTATTCTTAATAATCAGATTCCACCTTGTTTTGTCCAATTTTCTGACTCAAGCCCTCATCATAAAGCTGCAACAAAAATCTTCATGCCAGACTTGTGGCACTTTGAAAATTAGCATAACCAGATATGCTATCATATGCTTTCTCCGGGTTAATTAACATCAGATGGAGATTCTTCCTCCTTCCTAGAAACTCCAAATAGATCTTCTAAACTAAAAGATAGCATGCATAAATACAGGTCCAATTCAACCATTTTGCAAAATTTGCCAAGTCATAATATCAGAGGAAGGAAAAACAAGCTAACCCTAATTATAGATGAGCTAACCAACACAATACTAGATGAAATCTCGTAGTCTATGCTATTTGCTGATTATATTGTGCTAATTCACTTAATTGATGAAACCAGGGAGGTGTCAACCAAAAGCGCTTGAACTAGGGAGAAATACTTTAGAGAGTAAGGGGTCATCTGATTTGCAGTATAGGATAAAGTAGTTATAGTATAGAACTGTACAACGTTTGTTCCTCTGTTTGGTTACTATTTTCTTTCTTGGTATAATAATCATTGTATAACTTATACAGGAATCATCGTTTTATTATATACCATCTCCTATGTGGGATAAGCATTACATTGATTAGTTACACATGAATAATTATCGAATTGACAAAATTTCCTTTTCTCCAAAGTTTTTTAATACCATGGTCATTTCTCTTTCTTCAAGGACCAAGAGTATAATTGGAAACAAAAAATTATCTAACTTAAAACCAAACACATGATTTAAATTATACACTACATATCTCATTTTCAATGCATTGAACCAAGCACCTAATAAAAAATAATCTTTGCATCACAATCCCTACATTTTTTTTTTGAGATTCACAATCCCTCATTATTAATCCATGTATTACAATCATTGTGCAACTTGTTTTTCAATCAAACGACTCCTAAAGAATTTAGGGTAAATGGAAGTATAACTGAATACATGCAAACCAAGGTTAGTCATTAGTCAACATTGAGAAGAGCGAAGATGAGGTCAAGACTAGATGAGATTGAGGTATCAAAATGCAAATAATTTAGATATATACGCTCATTATTTCAAGAGAGTGGAAGGACAGATGAAGACGTGAGCTTGCCAATAAACCTTTTGGAAATCTCTACAAGTCAACATATACTTGTATATACTTATACATTCATCACCCACTTTCTTAGATTTAAAAAAAGAGCATTGATCATCAAAATAAGCATGTGATGATTCATCTGATCTCACTATTCTTTCCGAGATACTTTCTTAACTCTTCCCTAACAGGTTTCGGGCATGTTGTACAATTTCTGACATTACCTCGGTAAAGTATTGCAACAACAACATACCTGTGATCCCATAAATCGGGTCCGGGGAGGGTGGGGTGCACGCAAACCTTACTCCTACCTTCGGTAAGGTAGAGGGGTTGTTTTTATAATACCCTCAGCTCGAGAAAAGCATTTTCAAAACAGGTTTGAGAAATACAAGAGTGAAAAATTCTCAAAAAAAAACAAGAGTGAAAACCACCTATGTTTAAAAACACGGAAGACGAGTAAAGTATTGACGACAAAAAATAGTAGAGATAAGCAAAGTAAAGAAACGAACACACACAATAGTAGTGAGACAGATAAGGGAAAGGTAAGCAAACAAAATGTTCTAAACTATCGCCAAGCTCACCCACAGATAAGAGAGACAACGCTCAACTACCTACTAACCTTCTACCCAAAATCCTCGACCTCCCCTTTCTCCTATCTATATCATGTCCTCGGTGAGCTGAAGATGTTTCATGTCATGTCTAATCACCTCTCCCCGATTCTTCTTCTACCGCTCCTCAACCCTTTCACTGCCACTCTCACACCTCCTCAATGAGGCATCTATGTTCCCCCTCTTCACATGCCCGAACCATCTCAATCTCGCTCCCGGCATCTTTTCTACCACGGAGTTCACTCCCACCTAGTCCCGAACATCCTCCTTCCTAATGTTATCCCTCCTAGTAATGTTTGTAACAATCAATAGCCATAACTTGAAAATACGGCAGATTAGTTGAAAAACAGCCACTTGAGCTTAAGGAATTCAGTTCAAACTTCAGGAAATTTTCCTAAAATTATTCTCTCATGTTGCCTGTTGAGATTCGCATCTAGGTGCATTGTAAACAAAACTTGTCTGCTTTATAAGTGATAATAAACTAGCAACAAGATGCAGCACACAGAACATAAGTCAGCATCTAGGACAAAACCAGACATATACATCCACCCCAGAGGTTTTTTTTTTTTGAATGATCACCCCAGAGGTTTTTTCTTCTCTTTTTTTTTTTATTGGGGGGGAGGCTTCGGAAAAAGTGACAGTAATATCAAAAAGGGGTGACATTAAAGCTAACGTGAATAAAAGCATTAAAAATTGAAATGAAGAATGGAGAACCATACCAAGAGAATTCCTTCAACACTTGTCCTCATTCCCTCCTTCATGTAGCTGCAAACAATGCGTTATCTTAGATGTTTGTTAATAAGAAAAAAAAAAGGTAGAACACGTTGAGTACTAGAGAACCTTAGTACCAGTTTAGGCATGAATACTAAACTTAGGTATTTTTGCAAATGCTTAAGTGTGATACTGAACTTCTCTGAATTTCAAGTGCAATACTAAAATATTGAGTCTAAGGTCCGTCGAAAACAGTCTCTCTACATCCCAAGATAGGGGCAAGATCTATATACACTCTACCCTCCGCAGACCCTACTTGTGAGATCTAAGTGTGATAGTGAACTTCTCCGAATTTCAAGTGCAATACTAAAATATTGAGTCTAAGGTCCATCGAAAACAGTCTCTCTACATCCCAAGATAGGGACAAGATCTATATACACTCTACCCTCCGCAGACCCTACTTGTGAGATTTTAACTGAAATACTGGTCCATTCACAAATCTACAACTTTCACAAAACCAACATTTCTAAATGAAATCCATGTTCAAAAACAACTTCAACTCAAATATTGTCTAAACGCTTATTAATTTGTTAATCCAAATAATTAAGTATTAGGTTGAGATGCCTCCAAAGAAAACAGGACAGTATTAAGTCCCGAAAGGGTTTAATCTAGGGTTTTAGGGAATCACTTGGTCCAAGTACTACAACGACAAGAAAAATATCAAGAACGAAAGGAAGGTTAAAGGGAAAGGATCGTACTTGACTTTCATACGAGCAAGGCGATCGGCAACGGATGAATCCTTCTTCCATTTTTATTGCTCTTTTGTTGCCAAATGTATAGCTAGAGAGTGGGTATGTGTTCACTATAGCCGACGAGACCATTTTGATCTGTTCAACCGCTTCTTTTGGGCCAACCGGCGAGAATGAAACTCCGGCGACGGCGAGAATGACACACCGGCGACGGCGAGCTGATGATACTGGTTTCTTCTTTCTTGGTTTTCCTCTTTTTCCCTCCTACTGAAATTGATTTTTACTATTAATACATGCTTCCGGACTTTTGTGTCCTTTTTAAGGGAAAAATTTTGTATATTTTAGTATTTAACCGGATCTTTTAGTCATATTTTCAATAGAACAACTTTCAAATATAGCAAACATAAAAAATATATTTGTATGTTATAGATATAGTTTGCATTATTGCGCTCCATAGCAAATTTTATGTTTGCTATGGAGCTTCTTATTTGTATAATTCGCTAGATACATCTAATTTTATATAAATTGTTCAATTTTGTATAAATTTATTTATACATTGTAATTTATATAATAAAATCTGTCTTTGTATAATTATAAGTGTATAGGACGAAAATATATGTATTTATATTTGTATACACACTTTTCTCTCGCTTTATACAAACACAAACGCATTTTACACATTTTATACTGAAATGTAAGAAAATGGCTAATTGTATAACCGAAAATGGTTAATTGTATACCGAATCAGATGACAAAAAATGGGATGTTTACTGCGAATTACAAATAAAATAAACTATAGCTATAGCATTTAATTTGAATTTAGTTTGTTAGTTTATACAATTTTCCCTTTTTAATATTTATTAAAAATAGTTGTATTTTAGTTTGTTGTAGGGCTGATTTATGTAAGGTAAATATCACTAAAATTTCAAATCAGTTACATTTCAAACAATAATCGACAGGGTGCCTCTTTCCCTTATTCCTCAAAATTCAATATCGACTTTTAACACTCTATTGATAATACTTAATCTATGTCGAAGTGAAGTTGATTTATTTGAGTTTTTTTGTTGGCAGTGAAGAAGATTTTAAAATAATCTATTAGGATTTCGGTGAAACACAATTTGGCACGAAATTTCTATCTTGATTTTTGAAATATTCGTTAAATACATAATAGACCAGGTATTTGTTAACTCGGTGAATCGTTAATTTGTTTGAAAGTGTTTCAAATATGGCTATTGAAAGTTTTAACATGCATACATTTGATTTTCCTAGATTTTTTTATATTTTGTGATACAACAATTGAAATCTTTAAATGGATTTGAAATATTGTGTGTGTATGCTTTTTTGAATACAAAATAAGTATGAAGACAATTTGTTTGTATACAAAAATATGTTTGTGATTCTTAGTGTGATTGAAGAATTGTAGGTTTGGCGGAATGTTATACAAAATATATTAAAGTTTATTTGTTTTTATTTTTTTTTTCAAAATATAGTATCCATCCTCAAAATTGGGTACAATTTTGTAGTTCATAATAGTATTTTGTAGCAGATTGTTTAAAATACAAGATAATTTGTGGTTAGGATACATTCAGGTAATTATTGAAATAATTTGGATACAATTTAATGAATGTTATACAAAGTATATGTTAACTATAATATATTTTTGAGATACAAAAAATAAGATAAATATATTTGACAATTATGGAATTGTTATAAAATAATATATTGTGGATGTCCACTACATCAAGAAGTTACTCTATTATTTTCCTCCATTATGAAGATAACCATAACCTCCATAACTTTCACCTTTATAACCATTATTCTTGTAACTTTTCACTTTCATAACCTCCCCATTATATTCATGTTAATGTCATGTTTATGACTAACCTTTTGTATGCCTTTATGTTACACTATAAATAGAGGCATAAGGGTTCATATTGTATACACTTGAAGACTTGGAATAATAAGAAAAGCTCTCATCTCTTGTCTCCCTATTTCTATTGCTTTCATCTTCTATATTTCTTGCCTTATTTTGCTCTAGTTTTATAATACGTTATCAGCAAGAATGTTCTACTATTGCAGGATTGAAGCAAAATAAATAAAAGGAGGTAAAATAATTGTGTTTATTTTTCTCTCGAGAGCAAGGTAAATTATTGTGGAATCTATTTTATATATTACTTGTGAACAAGGTGAATGATTAATATTATTGTTACTGTGCATTTTTCACCTATGACTATATATACTTTCTTTTGTATGTGAAATTTATTTTATATTTTATTTATGATTATGCTCACTGTTTTGGTTATTGCATAAGCTTTTAATTTATTTTGTTTTGTGTGTGAAATATTTTGGGTTCACATGGAAATTGAAAAATAGGTGGTGGTAGTGAAAAGTTTTATTTTAGTGTAATTGGAATTATTATTTTTCTAGTGTGCAATTGATTCTTTGATTTATAACGGTAATTCACTACCTTAATAATTATGCACCAAACATTATATAATATAATGTTATATGTAACTCTCTGTTTTGACACGTTTAAGATATTAGTACATACTTTGTTGAGAATATTTTTATTGTGTTTTTTTTGTTCTATATTTTATTATGCATGCTAATCACAAAGTGACAATTTTGTTCTATATTTATTTGTACATGTTAATCACAAAGTGGTAATATTTTTTTTAAAATGCTCAATGGTGAGTCCTATTATATTTGGCATTTATGTCATTGATTGAGGGTAGGACGAAGGATTCAAGTCCTATACGCTCAAATTACACCTCCTTACAGAAGTATAAGCGATCGTTATCAAGTAAAGAACCCAACTTGAAGGTTGGGGTCGATCCCATAATTTTTTATGGATAAGACGTTGGGTTCAAGTCCCAACATAAAATAGTGATGATATGATGATGACTAACATAAAGTTGTATACTTTTGACTGAAAGTCATGAAATTTACCCAATTAATTTGCTCCATTC
>NW_006239734.1:47142-47562 GCF_000226075.1 Solanum tuberosum
AAAGGTTATTGGACACATTGTTTCTTAAGATGCTCCTTCTAATGTGAAGGTAATTTTTTATCTATCAAAGTGGTATGAGAAGTTATTGCGCACATTATTGTTGGTGCAACCCAAATTTGAAAAGTTTTGTAAATCCCCCATCAAAATAAAGGAATACAAAGTGGTAGTACATTTGGTACATTTGACCTCTTAAAAGTGATGTTGAGGTGAGTCACATAAATTTGATAATGCCAAAGCATGACAATGAGTTTCTGATAAAAACTTATGGAGCATGTACAAATGGTTATGGTCCATTTCTTGAAGAAATGTGACTTGTGTTCGTATGGAAAAGAACATGTTCATGTATTGTTGGATGAATGTCACATCTCACCTCTACGGGAGGTTTGAGAGATTGAAAAGAAATATTTTGACATAAATGAT
>NW_006239734.1:48036-57438 GCF_000226075.1 Solanum tuberosum
CTAATGCATCATGATAATAAAATGTTGGGTTGGGTCCCAACAAATAATGACCTAAAATGCCTTTTTATGGGTAAGACGTTGGGTTCAAGTCCCAACATAATATAATGATGATGTAATGATTACTGAGCAAATTGATATGCTCTTGATAAAAGTCATGAAATCCGCCCAATTGATTTGCTCCATTCTCTTATGTGAATGTGATAGCAGTGCATAATCTAAAAAATGACAAGTGGTTGAATGTATGAATATGGGTGTAGTAAAATGATAATGGTCATCATTGTGGTAATTAAAAGGAAGAACATTATGGGTTCTTAAGATGTTCCTCAAATGTAAACATAATTTTGTCCATTAAAGTGATATAAAAGGTTATTGGACACATTGTTTCTTAAGATGGTCCTTCAAATGTGAAGGTAATTGTTAAAGGTAATTTTATCCATCAAAGTGGTATGAGAAGTTATTGGGCACATTGTTGTTGGTGCATGCAACCCAATTTGAAAAGTTTTGTAAATCCTCCATCAAAATAAAGGAATACAAAGTGGTAGTACAATTGGTACATTTGACCTCGTAAAAGTGATGTTGAGGTGAGTCACATAAATTTGATAATGTCAAAGCATGACAATGAGTTTCTAATAAAAACTTATGGAGCATGTACAATGGTTATAGTCCATTTCTTGAAGAAAATGTGACTTGTGTTCATATGGATAAGAACATGTTCATGTATTGTTGGATGAATGTCACATCTCACCTCTACGGGAGGTTTGAGAGATTGAAAGAAAATATTTTGACATAAATGGTTATTTTGGTCATATACTTTGAGTATTGTGGTATGTTTTATTATGAACTATTGAAGGACAAAAGAAAGAAAGAAATATTTTCTATAAAGGTTGTGGCCATGATCAAAATAAATGTTGTTGTGTGGCAACACAAATTTGTCATTGGTTGTCAAGAAATAAGTCTTGCATGTAATAATTTTAATCATGACAATAATAATAATTTTCTCCTTGAAGAAGATGGGCACCATAAAAATGGTGTTGTGAAATTTATGGTAGTACACAAAATTAGTTGAGAGTTTCGAAAGAGCTAATTTGTTACTATTCGGAATAAAATTGTTCATAATATTGGGATTGTAGTAAGTCTCAAAAGAAAATTTTTAAGTTTTGGAGGAATTGAATTTTTTTTTAATTATATTTAGACTATAAATTATTGAAAGATTAAATATCTTCAGATTACTATAATCAAAGCGGGTTATGAATATTTACATAAAATGTTACCCGCTTTTCTTTGGCTTGTTGAATAAAAATATGAGCATGATGAAGGAATCACATGCAAAAGTAAACTAGAAGTTTACTAGAATAAATATAAGTTGGCATAATCGGTTGGCTATTCCGATTCAAATGTGATGCAAAAGAAATTGAGAATTCACGTGACTATATGTATGAAGAAATAAAAGATTCTTCAAGAATTCTCATGTGTTGCTTGTTCTCATGATAAGTCATGTGGTTATATGTCGAAGAAATAAAAAATTCTTCAAGAATTCTCATGTGTTGCTTGTTCTCATGTTAAAATGATCATTGTACCAGCTAAGGTTGGGATTGTATCCCCTGAAATTATTTGAAACATATAGAAAAGTGAATATGGGCTCGTTCACCTGCCATGTGAACCGTTCACTATTATGATTTAATAGATGCATCTATGGTATGGTCACATGTGCATTTGTGTCAACTTACAAATTGGTTTTTGTAAGGTTGTTTGCTCGAATTGTTAAATTAAGAGCACAGTTCAAAACTATAAAATTATGTTGATAATGTTGGTTGATTTAACAGAAATTGTATGCCTCCAATTATAGCTAGACCAATGATTATGAGAACAAATCTCTCAAAAAAAATTAGTATGAGATGAGTTTATTTAATGTGAATGCATCAAGCCAACAGGGTTCTCCTATCACAATTGATTCAGGGTCAGGAACAAAATAATTTTCATCTAAAAATTTGATGTGTGCACATCTGATTTTATTGATCCACCACGCACAAAGATGGATCCCCAAATGAGGTTGGGGTGAATGTTAGATTTCCTAACATTAGTGTAACACCCCAAAAAATTATTGAGCTGAGACCCAAACCGTTCTTCATAGTGAGTGAGATTTTTGTAAAGAATTTAAAATTTCTTGAGTATTAAGGTCACTAGATGTTGCACCTTGAGTTCCAAGAAGAACCTAAGAGAAAAGCATTCAAGTCATTCCTAGTTTTTCTTAAGTTTTGGGTCAACTTCAAACGACCATAACTCCTAGTAAAGGATGAGTTAGGTGAGCTACAAGATAGAAAATTAAATCCCTTCGAGTCCTCTTTCTAACGCCACTGAGTTTGCTCAATTCTGAGCTCTGAGTAAAAAGTTATGACTGATTTACTACGTCGCGCAAACCTGGCAGCAGCTCCGCGATAGCTCCGTGACACGGAGCCAATATGGACCTCACTACCTGGTGAAAAATAATTCCGACTCCCAGCTCATTTTAATTATTTCTTTAGGGATATTTTAGTCCTAAAAACCCTTAGGAGGTCATCTAAATTGCCCTAAACATGTAGAAAATCAGTTTTCTTAAATCAAAACCCTTTCATCCACTCCAAAGATTCTACGCTCAAGAAATTCAAGAAGAAAAGCTAAGGCTAGGGTTCTTCTTTCCAGATTTTCCTTCAAGTTCTTCAAGAAGATGTCCTTTCAGGTATGTAAGCTTCCATAGTGTTGGGTTTGTTTACCCACACGCCAATCATGTTAATTTCAGTGTTAAGTTCATTCTAGAAAGTTGAAAGTATGATGTTCTTGAATTATGTTCTTGAAATTGGCTTTAGTTCTTGAGTTTTGATGAGATTATTGAGTTCTTTTTGTATTGGGTCAGGCGGGTTTAATAAGTACTGGGGCGAGTTTAGTTAAAAATGGGTGGGTAATGGGTGGGTTTAAAATTATATTAAATAATTAAATTGAAACCAATGGTTAAGCGCCACGTAATTAAAAGGATTATTTAATTATTTTAAATGCTGCTCCATTAATGAAGTGGCTAAAAATTGGACCCAAAGGTGGATGAGGAGGGTATTTGTGAGCCAATAGGTGGATGAGGAGGGTATTTTGGAGCCAATAGGTGGATGAGGGGTAGTTGTGTACCATTTTCAATACCTTGAAGGTATTTTAGGCCCTTTTCCATTTTTTTATAAAAAAAAAACATGTTTTGCAATATTTTTCTTTTTGTCCTAAAATTTAGAACCCCAAGCATGTTTTGTAATATTTTTCTCTTCCCCCCTAAATTTAAAACCCTCAAACATATTTTGTATATTTTTCTCTTTCGTCCTAAAATTTAGAATCTCCAAACTCCCAATCCTGGCTCCGCCTCTTATCGTTAGTCATGTTCAATAAAAATAATTTTTTCTTGATTGGTGAAATTCTTGAATATGAAAGATATATGATAAACAAGAGAAGGAGTTAATTTTTATTTTTCTTGTGAATTAAACATATTTTAGTATCTCAAACACACAAATTTCTTATGTCACGTGAAATATGAAAATTTGTATAGGATTTATACTTTGTATTAATTTATTGATTTCACTCTCATTTTATTCACTTGTAGAAAAGCTTAGTGCAATTCAAGGATGTGGCATTCAACAACATAAGGGGAACTTCAAATTCATTGGTAGTAGTAAATTTCAATTGTAGTTCTTCATTACCTTGTCAAAACATCAATCTTAATGATATTAAGTTGACAACTGATAATAACACTAAACTTACAATTGCATACCGGCATCGAGTTACCTCTGAGTTGCTTAAAGCCTGCTCTTGAAACTTGAACTTAGGGTTATTCGAATTTCAAAAATATTAGAAAGCATACGTTCGATGATTTCTTATAGATTGAGATTTTTTTGTTCTCGATTTCTTCAAATAATAGTTCTTAATCCACTCGATCATTTTTTAGACATTATTGATCTTATATGCAATTTTATTATTTTTAATTTTAAAAAACTTCTTTATGTTAGGCATTGATGATGATTGTTACAGAAATGTTAGCAGTATTCTATAAGCAAAATGAGCATTTGAAAAAGAATCGAGCTTTTTTTTATTGATTATATCGATAAGAGTTTTATCTTTTACTTGTATAATTATTTTAATACTTTTAGTTTAGAATTAAGTCTAAACCGTCAATATGATAGTGATTATTATGTTTTAAGAAATATTCAAGATTAACGCTTAAATTCTTAGTATCTATTAATCTCAATTTTTTACACTAAATAGAAATTCAAAAATATATTCATACGCTTCACGTTGTTAAAAAAATTAAAGTGAAAAAATAACTTAACAAACTATTTAGGGGAAATGCACAAGTACCCCCTTCAACTATATGCGAAATCTCAGCGACACACCTTAACTATACATGAGTCCTATTACCCCCCTAAATTACTTTTAAGTGTAATAAACACACCCTTAACACAGCCTAAAACCTATATAGCTACTCATATGATGGAAGGTTGTTTTACACTCGCCTCCAAGTCATCATTATGTCAGCGTCACGTCAATAAATGATCAAATCTATAAAAAAATTATAAAATTCCATGTCATTTGATTCCTTCATCTTCATTATCAACACCCACTCCATAACCACTAAACCCACTTATTTTAACCATTAAAACACATAGCAATCACCATGAAAATTATAACCCACCACCAAACGTATCCCTTCACTACCACCGGATTCAATATCTACTATCAATTTTATTTTCTTTTAATCCAAATAAATTTCATATAACATGGTTCAAAATCTCCATTGAAGAAACTACCTAAATTTTGAACTCTAATTCAAGAAGAATTCAAAATTGGGGTCATTTTTTTCTTATTGAATTTGGGTTAAGATAAAGGCTGATAGAAGTGAGAAGGGAAGAGAAGGAGAGAGGGTGTTATCGATGGAGAACTGAAGCAGCATGGAGGTTATGGAGAACTGAAGCGGGGGGGGGTATGACAGGGATAATTGAAGAGGGGATGGTAATTAAATTATTTATTTATAAAAAATTTTAAAAAAATACTCTAATTTAAATAATGCTCTTTATATGTTGCCTAAATTAAATTCCTAATATGCAATTTTTTTCTCATTAGTGAATTCAAGTAATGTATTTGAGTAAAAAATGAAAAAGAAAAAAGAAATCTCGATACTATACAAATTAATGAAAAACACTTAAAAGAATTCACTGACAACTTAAATATGTTGTGAAAAATGATAAAATTTGACTCTATTTCATAAAGAAAAAAAGAAATTTAATTTTAAAAAAATATCAATTTAAGTTTTAAAGTTAATTAAATAGCTCTACTAATTAATTATAAAATGTTCAATCAAAAATGAACACGTGTCCATATTAATAAGATTTTAATACCTTTTTTCGTATCTCACATGCCTCTAAGAGAGTGAACACACTCTCTGTGCCACGTCAGCACGAAATGGTGTGTTTATTACACTTTAAAATAATTAAGGGGGGTAATAGGTCTCATGTATAGTTAAGGTGTGTCGTTAGGATGTTGCGTATAGTTGAGGGGGGTACTTGTGCATTTTTGTCACACCCCGAGCCTACACCCTAGACGTGGCTGGCATTCGAGAACCATTGCTGGCCCAAAGCGAACCATTGGCCTGGCTTACTTACTCAGCAGAAGACTTAACCTATCAAAGATAGCTCATATAAAAACTTAGAATGTTATAAAGAAAACATTTAACTAGCAAATAACGCAACCACAAGTCTCAACATAAGATACTGAAAATGAAAAGACAAAAGAACTAACATCTGACTATCTAAGAAGCCTCTAAACAACTGAGATGGATGTCGGGACAAGACCCACGACATCCTAATGAACTAAAACTACTAAAAGCAATAAAATGGGGTCCTCCGGAAGCAAGGAGGCTCACCAACAAACTCTGGAGCTCAACTAGAATCAACGATGCGCTGGATGCTGATCCTGGTTACATGTGTCTGCATCATTAAAATATGCATGTCAAATGGCATCAGTGAAGGTACGAGTATGCAAGGGGAATTCTAAAAGAAAACATGAGCTTGAAAGGAACTGAAGAACTTACCTGGCTCAACTCAACTCAACTTAATTGAACGCAATTCAATATAAAGCAGCATAAAATAAGTGAAATATAAAGAAAAGCTTTTTAAAACATGGATGTCAACTCTGTGTATTTGGAAATACAATAATACTCTATGTGTATGCAAAGAAATAATATAACTCTGAAATGTATGTAAAAATACAATTAAACTGTGTATATAAGAATATAAATACTTCTGTGGGAGTTTCTCTAACCGACAACCATCACGTAAGATCTATTGTGATGATATATCAGTTTGCATCACGCTGCCAGGGTCGTCTTATACCTTGCCGAGGGTATAAAACCTGACTACTAAGTGGATCCACTAGTCTATACTAAAAAACACTAAGAAATCATCAAAAAAAGTATGACCATTTTCTACCCATGACGGCTACATGATTTATGGGGGTTGTGAGTTGTCTGAACTCCCTCCCATATCGGTACTCAATACTACTCCCAAAATATGATACTAGCTCTTATGTTTAAAAACATACTTCTTTCTGTGATTTGAGATAATTTCTCAAAAACTTAGCTCAAAAGCTATCTTGGAAATTAAAGTTCCCTTCTTGCTTAATTATGAAAGCGTTTACTCTTTTCTAAAAACTAGCTCAAAGGCTCTTTGGAAATCAAGGTTTCCTTACTTGTTTAAATGTGAAAACATTTTAAACTCTTTGGGAATACATAGTCCCCATATACTTTTGAAGAAATGAACTTCAATAATTACTCTTTACTCAACTTGAATTTTAAGTCTTACAACAAAGTTAAAACATTTGGAAAACTGTAAGAACTTCTCTTGACTTGACTCTTATTTCTCTTAACTTTAATCTCAACTTTTCTTGAATTGGATTATGGATTCAAGGTTCATGATCTCATGTTATGGATGATTTCATGATGTTTATACATACCTTAGAGTATAGAAATTGACTAGAAACATAGGTACGTTACTAAGGAACTAATACGGAAAGAAGGGGGAAAGGGTGGGAAACCTGGCATCCCTGGCGCTCTGAGTGACGTGGGGCGCCAGAGGCAAAAATTCAGGGGCTGGTTTGGGGCGCTATGGCTGGCGCAGCACCCCAAAGCCCAAACTTCAGAGCCCCTTTTGGGGCGCTCTGGCTGGGGTGGCACCCCAGGCCCCTGCCCAGGTGGGTTCTGACTTTTCTTCTTCGTTTTTCATCTCTAAACCCCCTATTTCGACTTGGTTCTTTCCCTAAACACTTAGAATCAACCATACCATCAAAATACATCAGATTCTACTCGAAATCACACCTAAAATCATGAATCAAACTCAAGGAACTTCAACGACAAGAACCCACAAGATTTCGAACGAATTTCATCAAGAACTCATAAGATTTACTTTCAAATCAATATACTTCGCTGAATTGAATCATGATTGGCACGTGGATGAACTAACCCAAACCAATATGATCTCATATACTTCATAGGGACCACCCCTTGACGAAATCCACAAGCGATTCTCCAATAAACCGTCGAATCTTGAACTTTTTTCTCCTTTCTCCTCTTTTCTCTTTTCTCCAAGCCCTAGCGTGAATTTCCAATTGACTAAACTGATCTAATTCTGATTAGACCCCAAATAAACTCCTAAAAACGAATTAAAATAATTGGGTAAGGAAAAGACTAAAATACCCTTCCAAAATTCGGATTAGACTTTTCTTAATCGAACAACCCAACTTCAAATGGACATATCTCACTCATACGAACTCGAAATCATGCAAACTCGGCGGCGTTGGAAAGATTATTCCAAGATATTTCCTACAATATCTGGAAGCACACCTTACGCATCATGATCTAGGAGTTATGGTCATTTGAACTTGATCTAAAACCCAAACTTAACATAACTTAACAAATTTCCAGATTTTCCATTCTTTCCTAAATGACTATTTCCAATTCTAACTCTTTCTAGTTCTTTCAATTAGCGAGATGTTCCCATATCTCCCCCTTGGGAACATTCGTTCTTGAATGAGATTACTCTTACTAAGCTAAGGGTGTAACATCTAACATTCAGTTCAAACACCCAATAAGCAACGCAATACAACATGCCAACTTATAAAGTAAAGAGTACTAAGAAGAGAATTAGTACATTGATCTGGAACTTCTCTGGATTAGAAGAGATTTGGATATCGTTTCTTCATATCTTCCTCAACTTCCCAAGTAGCTTCCTCAACAAACTAATTCCTCCAAAGGACTTTGACTGATGCTACTTCCTTAGAATATGAACCGAAATCTCTTCATAAGATAAGCTATCCTTGATACCAATATCTTCAGTTAGTATGATAAGTGAAGGATCTCTCATACATTTTTTCAACATGGAGACGTGAAATACCGAATGAACCACTGCTAACTCTTGTGGTAGCTCTAACTCATAAGCTACATTGCCAATCCTCTTGGATATTCTGTAAGGACCAATATACCGGGGACTAAGCTTCCCCTTCTTACCAAATCTCATAACACCCTCATGGGTGAAACTTTCAAGTATACCCAATCATCTACTTCAAACTCTAATTCCCTTCTCCTAATATTAGTGTAGGATTTCTGACGACTCTGCGCCGTTTTCAACCTCTCTTGAATCACTTTCACTTTCTCCATAGCTTGATGAACTAAATCTAGTCCTATCAACCATGTTTCACCATCTTCAAACCATCCAATAGGAGATCTACATCTTCTCCCATAAAGAGCTTCATAAGGAGTCGTTTGGATGCTAGAGTGGTAGCTATTGTTGTAAGCAAAATCAATAAAAGGTAGGTGATCATCCCAATTACCTTTGAAATCAATCACACAAGCCCTCAATATATCCTCTAAGGTCTGAATAGTGTGCTCTGCTTAACCATCTGTCTGAGGATTTAAAGCAGTACTTAAGTTCACCTTTGAACCCAAGCCTTTCTGAAAAGATTTCTAGAACTGCACAGTAAATTGGGCACCTCTATCTGAAATAATCGAAACTGACACCCCTTGAAGTTTAATTATCTCTTGAATATATAACTTAGCATAATCCTCTGTTGTATGGGTAGTCTTTACCGACAAAAAATGGGCTGATTTTGTCATTCTATCAACAATCACCCAAATAGAATCATGTTGCATGCGAGACCGTGGTAACATGTGATGAAGTCCATATTGATCATCTCTCACTTCCATTCTGGAAGTTCTATATTATGAGCCATACCACCGTGCCTTTAGTGCTCTACTTTAACTTGTTGGCAATTCTGACACTTGGCCACAAACTCTGCAATGCCTTTCTTCATACTACTCCACCAATAAACTTCTCTCAAATCGTGATA